>NC_092089.1:80957037-81055066 GCF_045679555.1 Salvelinus alpinus | reverse complement strand
ATAGTCTGTGTAGTGTACAAGTGTAGCTCTATATAGTCTGTGTAGTGTACAAGTGTAGCTCTATATAGTCTGTGTAGTGTACAAGTGTAGCTCTATATAGTCTGTGTAGTGTACAAGTGTAGCTCTATATAGTCTGTGTAGTGTACAAGTGTAGCTCTATATAGTCTGTGTAGTGTACAAGTGTAGCTCTATATAGTCTGTGTAGTGTACAAGTGTAGCTCTATATAGTCTGTGTAGTGTACAAGTGTAGCTCTATATGGTCTGTGTAGTGTACAAGTGTAGCTCTATATGGTCTGTGTAGTGTACAAGTGTAGCTCTATATAGTCTGTGTAGTGTACAAGTGTAGCTCTATATAGTCTGTGTAGTGTACAAGTGTAGCTCTATATAGTCTGTGTAGTGTACAAGTGTAGCTCTATATAGTCTGTGTAGTGTACAAGTGTAGCTCTATATAGTCTGTGTAGTGTACAAGTGTAGCTCTATATAGTCTGTGTAGTGTACAAGTGTAGCTCTATATGGTCTGTGTAGTGTACAAGTGTAGCTCTATATAGTCTGTGTAGTGTACAAGTGTAGCTCTATATAGTCTGTGTAGTGTACAAGTGTAGCTCTATATAGTCTGTGTAGTGTACAAGTGTAGCTCTATATAGTCTGTGTAGTGTACAAGTGTAGCTCTATATAGTCTATGTAGTGAACAAATGTAGCTCTATATAGTCTGTGTAGTGTACAAGTGTAGCTCTATATAGTCTGTGTAGTGTACAAATGTAGCTCTATATAGTCTGTGTTAGAGGTTGACCGAATGATTTTAACGCCGATACCGATACTGATTATTGGAGGACCAAAAAAGCCGATACCGATTAATCGGCAGATTTAACAACAAAAAAAAAACATTTTTTAAAATTCATTTATTTTATTTATTTGTAATAATGAATACTGAATACTGAATGAACACATATTTTAACTTAATATAATACATCAATAAAATCAATTTAGCCTCAAATAAATAATGAAACATGTTCAATTTGGTTTAAATAATGCAAAAACAAAGTGTTGGAGAAGAAAGTAAAAGTGCGATATGTGCCATGTAAAAAACGTTTAAGTTCCTTGCTCAGAACATGAGAACATATGAAAGCTGGTGGTTCCTTTTATAACACGAGTCTTCAATATTCCCAGGTAAGAGGTTTTAGGTTGTAGTTATTATAGGAATTATAGGACTATTTCTCTCTATACCATTTGTATTTCATATACCTTTGACTATTGGATGTTCTTATAGGAACTTTAGTGTAACAGTATAGCTTCCGTCTCTCTCCTCGCCCCTACCTGGGCTCGAACCAGGACCACATCGACAACAGCCACCCTCGAAGCAGCGTTACCCATGCAGAGCAAGGGGAACGACTACTCCAAGTCTCAGAGCGAGTGACGTTTGAAACGATATTAGCGTACACCCCGCTAACTAGCTAGCTATTTCACATCGGTTACACCCGCCTAATCTCTGGGGAGTTGATGGCTTGAAGTCATAAACAGCGCAATAGCTGCTGGCAAACGCACGAAAGTGCTGTTTGAATGAATGCTTACGAGCCTGCTTCTGCCTACCATCGCTCAGTCAGACTGCTCTATCAAATCATAGACTTAATTATAACAAAATAACACACAGAAATACGAGCCTTTGGTCATTAAAATGGTCGAATCCGTAAACTATAATTTCGAAAACAAAACGTTTATTCCGTTCCGTATTTTATCTAACGAATGGCTTCCCTAAGTCTAAATATTGCTGTTCCATTGTACAACCTTCAATGTTATGTCATAATTATGTACAATTCGGGCAAATTAATTACGACCTTTGTTAGAAATAAATGGACTTCACACAGTTCGCAACGAGCCAGGCGGCCCAAACTGCTGCATATACCCTGACTGCTGCATATACCCTGACTGCTGCATATACCCTGACTGCTTGCACGGAACGCAAGAGAAGTGGCATAATTTCGCCGTTCAAAAATACCGAATTCCTGATTGTTATGAAAACTTGAAATCGGCCCTAATTAATCGGCCATTCCGATTAATAGGTCAACCTCTAGTCTGTGTAGTGTACAAGTGTAGCTCTATATTGTCTGTGTAGTGTACAAGTATAGCTCTATATAGTCTGTGTAGCTCTATAGAATCTCCTTGTTGACTGACAGTAGAGTATAGGCCTTATACAGAAGGTGGATCTGCCCTTGTTGACTGACAGTAGCGTGTAGGCCTTATACAGAAGGTGGATCTGCCCTTGTTGACTGATAGTGAAATATTGTATGGAGGTTGACCTGTCTGTGTTGACTGAGTATTGGTCAATATGTCCTTGTTGACCGGCAGTAGAGTACTCTTTCTGTGGAAGTGGACGTGTCCTAAATGTCCTAGATGTCTGGCCAGTCTGTCTTGTTTCTGTTTGGTCTGGTGACATGTGATGTGGCAGTGACACTCCTGAGCACGTCTCCCCCGACAGCCACTTGACAGTCAGCCATGATGTCACATGGCCATGTCACACAGCCATCACAGACAGTCACATGCTCAGTGTCAAAGAAAGCAGATTGTCATCACTCTGAATGGACAACCTTGGCCTTCTATTCGGTCAACAGAAAAGGACAGTCAATAATTGATTTTACACAGACCTTTGTGCTTGTGAATGTTGCCTTTGCATTAACACCGTCTCTATTTGAAGTATTGGTAGCTTTATTGATAACACCACCAGGGTGACACCAAGCTGGACCAATGAAACCGTTAAAATAGGTAGTTGACCTCCAAGTGTTATCTGTTGTCATGGGAAACAGCCTATCAGAGTTGCCCTAGGATTGATTCCTGCATGGAGATTGATGGACAGATAGAGGAGCGGTTGGGAGCAGAATTCATCCTTCATAACATCCTTGTCAAGGAGAATAAGCCAAACAGAAAGTAATCTCTATCTCCTCTCCTGTAAAGAATCTGCAAAGCCTTTGTTATCAAGAGGTACAGGTGTGGAGCGGTCCAGGCATGTCTGCTCCTTCCTCTGGTAATGTAGCTCTAAGTGCTGTGTGTAATAGCTGTTAGCTGGGAGGGTCAAACACACACACCATCAGAGCAGCAGCAGCCTTTTCTTCAACTGGAGATAGACCCAATGAATAAAATGTTGCTGGACGCTAGTTATCAAGAGGGTGTTGACATTGTTGGGAGACACAGTCAGGGTGTCTGGGAGTTTATTTTATTAAAGTGGCCTGTACCTGTTTCCCTTGTAATAGTATCCCATCACCAGCGGTTACCATGACAGTGGAGCTGGAGCTGTCTGGAGGGAGAGGCGGGGCCAGATAAGAGAGGCGTGAGGTCTCTGAGTTGTTGACAGTCCCTCACAGCAGCTCCCTCGGTTGTAATTGGCTGTTGGAGATAAGATCCCTGTGTTCTAATTGGCTGCTGATAAGAACCTGGCAGCAGCAGCATCAGCAGTTCAGATAATGAAAATGGACACCAGTTGAGGGAGGAAGAGATTAAAGCCCCTCAGAGCTAGACTCTACTATCTGTCTACTGGACTACTTTGTACTGGCTGCTCTGCTTCCTACAGTCACTGGACCACTTTAACACAGGACATTGGAACTCTGTGATACTGGGATATTATCACTCTAGCTAGCTTCAGAGAACCTCTGCTCAGCAGACTGTGGTAAAACCAGAGGACATTGTTCAGGGCTGGCTTTACAGCAGCAGAGACTAACTGTATTGTGCTGGTTAGGCCCCCTTTAACCACGCGCATGAGATTTGATTAATGTCTGAACAAAGGTTTTTCTGCTTTTGATATTGAATCTCATACTGCAGGACTTTTTCTCCCTCTCTACTGTAACTGCAGCTACACACAGTGTGTTATTATGCCCTGAAGAGACTCCTCTGCAGTGAAATGAGTGTGCATGTCCAAGCATGAGGTGAATGGGTAATGTGTTCATCTGTCTCCAGCTAGTACTGTGGCCTGCTGTTATTGGCTAATGGTGCACGGAACCCCCACTAGCTATGCACTTTCTTTGCAACTTATTTCTATGCTGCCCATCTAATAGATGTTTATGGTATCTTTTAAAGTAGTCTGAGTGTGATGTGGGGAATTAAGCTATGACCTCCCACTGTGGTCACCACCCAGGAAACACACTGGCCTCTAATGCAGCATATCTACATACACTTAGAGATGCTTCATACATCTGCTATGGATCTCAGCTGAACCCCAGTGTTACGGTGAATCAGTATGTTGGGCAGGATCACATTTCTCGTGCCTGTTTTTCAATATGTTTTTCCCCTCCCAACTTGCGATGTCCATATTTTGTTAACTTTTGCTTAGACCATGGTTTAAACCATTGATCTAAAATGACTAGCTGCTTTTCTCATAGGCTAACCTGGCCACGTTGGACATGATGCTGTGGGTGGCCAGCTGAGCAGATAATTATATCCTGTGACAAGATAATGAATCAACCTATCTGAGACCTTAACCCCCTAGTCTATCAAAATCCGTAAATTTAAGCTAGAGAAACACTACATGATCTAAAGTATGTGGACACTTGCACGTCAAACATCTCATTGCAAAATCATGGGCATTAATATGTAGTTGGTCCCCCCTTTGCTGCTATAACAGCCTCCACTCTTCTGGGAAGGCTTTCCACTAGATTTCGGAGCATTGCTGCAGACTTGCTTCCATTCAGCCACGAGCGTTAGTGAGGTTGGGCACTGATGTTGGGCGAGTAGGCCTGGCTCGCAGTCGGCGGTCCAATTCATCCCAAAGGTGTTCGATGGGGTTGAGGTCAGGGCTCTGTGCAAGCCAGTCATGTTCTCCCACACCGATATCGACAAACCACTTCTGTATGGACCGTGCTTTGTGCACGAGGTCATTGTCATGCGGAAACAAACTATTGCCAAAAATTTGGAAGCACAGAATTGTCTAGTATGTCATTATATGCTCTAGCGTTAAGATTTTCTTTCACTAGAACTAAGGGTCCTAGCCCGAAACATGAAAAACAGCCCCAGACCATTATTCCTCCACCAGACTTTACAGTTGGCACTATGCATTCGGGCAGGTAGAGTTTCCTGGTATCTGCCAAACCCAGATGGTGACGTGTGATTCATCATTCCAGAGAAAGTGTTTCCACTGTTCCAGAGTCCAATGGCGGTGAGCTTTACACCACTCCAACGCTTGGCATTGTGTATGGTGATCTTACACTTGTGTGTGGCTCCTCTGCCATGGAAACCCATTTCATGAAATTCCCAAAAAACAGTTATTGTGCTGATGTTCCTTCCAGAGGCAGTTTGGAACTCGGTAGTGAGCGTTGCAACAGAGGACAAACGATTTTTACGCTCTATGTGCTTCAACACTCGGTGGTCCCGTTCTGTGAGCTTGTGTGGCCTACCACTTCGCGGCTGAGCCGTTGTTGCTCCTATACGTTTCCACTTCACAATAACAGTACTTACAGCTCTAGCAGGGCAGATATTTGACGAACAGACTTGTTGGAAAGGTGGCATCCTATGACGGTGCCACGTTGAAGGTCACTAAGCTCTTCAGTAAATACATTCTACTGCCAATGTTTGTCTATGGAGATTGCATGGCCGTGTGCTCAATTTTATACACCTGTTAGATGCAGGTGTGGCTGAAATAGCCGAATCCACTAATTTGAACGGGTGTCCACATAATTTTGTATATATAGTGCATTCGGAAAGTATTCAGACCCCTTGATTTTGTTACGTTACAGCCTTAATCTAAAATAGATTTTAATAACAAATGTTCCTCATCAATCTACACACAATACCCCATAAAGGCAAAGTGAAAACAGATTTGTATACATTTTTGCAACTTTATTAAAAAATAAAAACCGTATTTACATAACTATTCAGAGCCTTTGCTTTGAGACTCGACATTGAGCTCCGGTGCATCCTGTTTCCTTTGATCATCCTTCGAATGTTTCTCCAACTTGACTGGAGTCCACCTGTGGTAAATTCAATTGATTGGACATGATTTGGAAAAAGGCACACACCTGTCTATACAAGGTCCCACAGTTGACAGCACATGTCAGTGCAAAAACCAAGCAATGAGGTCAAAGGATATGTCCTTTGAGTTCTGAGAGAGGATTGTGTCGAGGCACAGACCTGGGGAAGGGTACCAAAACATTTCTGCAGCATTGAAGGTCCACAAGAACAGTGGCCTCCATTCTTAAATGGAAGAAGTTTGGAACCACTAAGACTCTTTCTGGAACTGGCTTCCAGGCGACACTGAGCAATCGTGGGAGAAAGGCCTTGGTCAGGGAGGTGACCAAAAACCCGATGGTCACTCTGACAGAGCTCCAGAGTTGCTCTGTGGAGATGGGTGAAACTTCCAGAAGGACAGCCAACTCTGCAGCACTCTACCAATCAGGCCTTTATGGTAGAGTGGCCAGACGGAAGCCACTCCTCAGTAAAAGGCACATGACAGTCCGCTTGGAGTTTGCCAAAAGGCACCTAAAGGACTCTGACCATGAGAAACAAGATTCTCTGGTCTGATGAAATCAAGATTGAACTCTTTGGCCTGAATGCCTAGCGTCAAGTCTGGAGGAATCCTTGCACCATGCCTACGGTGAAGTATGGTGGTGGCAGCATCATGCTGTGGGGGTGTTTTTCAGCTGCAGGGACTGGGAGACTAGTCAGGATTAACTTTTACTTGGTACTCATCCCGGATCCGGGAGCACCCCCCACAGTAAAAAAGCTGACTAGCATAGCGTCACAAGTAAATACAAGCATCTAAATATCATTAAATCACAAGTCCAAGACACCAGATGAAAGATACAGATCTTGTGAATCCAGCCATCGTTTCTGAATTTTTAAATGTTTTACAGGGAAGAAACAATATGTAAATCTATTAGCTAACCACGTTAGCAAAAGACACCACTTTTTTTTACTCCACCATTTTTTTACTCCATCAGTAGCTATCACTAATTCGACTAAATAAAGATATATATAGCCACTAACCAAGAAACAACTTCATAAGATGACAGTCTGATAACATATTTATGGTATAGCATATGTTTTTTTTGAAAAATGTGCATATTTCAGGTATAAATCACAGTTCTACATTGCAGCTGCAATCTGAAATAGCGTTGGAAGCAGCCGGAATAATTACAGAGACCGACGTCAATTACCAAAATACTCATCCTAAAACATTTCTGAAAAATACACAGCCTACAGCAATTGAAAGACACAGATCTTGTGAATCCAGCCATCATTTCTGATTTTTAAAATGTTTTACAGGGAAGACACAATATGTAAATCTATTAGCTAACCACGTTAGCAAAAGACACCACTTTTTTTACTCCACCATTTTTTTACTCCATCAGTAGCTATCACTAATTCGACTAAATAAAGATATATATAGCCACTAACCAAGAAACAACTTCATAAGATGACAGTCTGATAACATATTTATGGTATAGCATATGTTTTTTTTGAAAAATGTGCATATTTCAGGTATAAATCACAGTTCTACATTGCAGCTGCAATCTGAAATAGCGTTGGAAGCAGCCGGAATAATTACAGAGACCGACGTCAATTACCAAAATACTCATCCTAAAACATTTCTGAAAAATACACAGCCTACAGCAATTGAAAGACACAGATCTTGTGAATCCAGACAATATTTCAGATTTTCTAAGTGTTTTACAGCGAAAACACAATATATCGTTATATTAGCATACCACATGAGCTAACATCACCCCCGCATTGAATCAAGGCAAAAGGGGCGATAACGTTATCGCCACCAAAATATATTAATTTTTTCACTAACCTTCTCAGAATTCTTCAGATGACAGTCCTGTAACATCATATTACACAATGCATATAGAGTTTGTTCGAAAATGTGCATATTTAGCATCACAAATCGTGGTTATGCAATGTAATCTGTCAAAACATGGCATGCATTCTGGCCGGCGCCATCTTGAAAAGGCACCTATGTTTACGATTATTTATCGATTAGATTGACTAAAAAAATACAGCTTGGACAGCTAATGAAAGATGCATTGGTTATTAATGCAACCGCTGATTTAGATTTTTAAAATTAACGTTACTAGACATACATTGTGAGTTACAGCCAGACTAGTGCCGCAAAAAATGGCCGACAACTGCGTTTACATTTTTCCACATAAATACGGAATAAAATCATAAATAACTCTTACTTTTGGACGAGCTTCCATCAGTATCTTGGGCAATGTGTCCTTTGTCCAAAATAATCGTTGCTTTGTTGTAAAACGACCTCTTCAACTTCGGAACTAGCAGCTAACGATAGCTACACGGCACACACATGTCCAAATCCTCAAACGCAATACTAAGGAAATTCCGAAAATTAGCAATATACTCGCATAAACTGATATAAATCGGTTTCAAATAACTTCGTTATGATGTTTCTAACACCTATTTCGAATTAAATCACAGACGGATATATCTTAGCCCGATAACAAGAGCTATTCAACATGCAATTCTGATGTCCCCTCTTGCGCCTTGGCGAGCGTCGAAAAGAAGGGACATCTGACTCCATTGCCTTTTATAAACTCTGAGAAACACGTAGAGACACCATTCCACTTCTCATTGGTTACTGACATCCAGGGGAAGGCGGGTGCAGTTCATTTCGATCCATAGGGCATACACAGAGTTTTAAACTGATCCGAGATCAGAGCCTAGTTTTCAGACCTTCGCAGTTCCTGTCATGATTTTTGCTGTAGAAAGAGTTCTGGTTCACCCACAGACATAATTCAAACGGTTTTAGAAACTAGAGATTGTTTTCTATCCAATAGTAATAATAATATGCATATTGTACGAGCAAGAATTGAGTACGAGGCAGTTTAATTTGGAAATGTAAAAAAAAAAAAAAATGCTAACAGCTCCCCCTATTGACAAAAGGTTAAGGGAAAGATGAACGGAGCAAAGTACAGAGAGATCTTTGATGAAAACCTGCTCCAGAGCGCTCAAGACCTCAGTCTGGGGTGAAGGTTCACCTTCCAACAGGACAATGACCCAAGACAATGCAGGAATGGCTTTGGGACAAGTCTCTGAATTGAACCCAATGGAACAACTCTGGAGAGACCTGAAAATAGCTCTGCATCAACGCACCCCATCCAACCTGACAGAGCTTGAGAGCATCTGCAGAGAAGAATGGGTAAAACTCCCCAAATACGTGTGCCAGGCTTGTAGCGTCATACCCAGGACTCAAGGCTGTAATCGCTGCCGAAGGTGCTTCAATAAAGTACTGAATAATTATGTAAAGTTGATATTTCATTTTTTTATGAATTTGCAAAGATTTCTAAAAACCTGCTTTTGCATTGTCATTTGGGGGTATTGTGTGTAGATTGATGAAGATTTAGTTTTGATATACATTCTAGAATAAGGCTGTAACGTAACAAAATGTGAAAAAAGTCAAAGGATCTAAATACTTTCCCGAATGCACTGTATAGTGTATCTGGGTTTTTTGCTTGGGCTGCGTCTCATTCCACCACATCCGCCTATGTCGGCCTTCCGCATCTGCGTTAGAAAGTGGCCGAGCTACAGCGGTGTTTGCAAAACCATGAGACATCCCGAAAATCGGTCTTCTCTCGAAAACGTCTTGAGCGTCCAAGTGGTTTGGCCTACAAACTAATATGACCCCACTGTGAAAACGGGAGATTCTCACGAACACGATGGTTCTGCTATGACATCCACTAGTGTCACGGGACTCGTCTGAAGGTAACCGGGAACAGTTTTTACAAAATTAATGGAAGTATGGAGGAAGTTTTGTGCCTACCCAAAAATACAGTATCTTCTAGATATAGGACAGACACAACCTTATTCCTTAATATACATTTTTTGCATGTCTTTTTTTGCCATTTGTGAACGTGTTATTCAATGTGTTTCTATGGGCTATAGTAGTAAAGGCCAAATTCAATATTTGGTTTTATACCTGTAGGGGTCCTACAATTCTAAATCAAATAGCTAAATGAGCCATGGTGTGACAATCTTAAAACAATTCCATATGTCTGCTTAGAACCCCCCCCACCTTAGACTATTAACAATTTTAAACGGTAGAGCCAGCATCCAATCTCATTTGTTCAACAGGTCAATTTGGCCACCAGAAGTAGATTTTTAAACCATCCAACTGCTTACCCATGGTCTAAGTGAAGTGTGCTAATATATTTTTGCATGATGCTTCATTGATTAGGCTACTGACGTCATACAAAATGTAAAAGGGTTTTCTCAAACATGACCAAATACCAGTTTTCCCTCATTCATTTAACACACATCCATGTACTTTGACTGAAAAAAGTAAGAGGATTATATAATATAATATGTAACTATCCGGGCGATGACTCTCATGATGTTGTCAAATAGCAGTAATCTACCCACTACTGCTAGCCCTGAGTTGTGACGTGATCCTCTGAAGTGATCTACTCCACATTGTCGGCTATTGTTGGCTGTGAGGTCGAATCCCATTTAAGGCAAGATTATTTTTGAGAAAACCCTCTACTGCTAGTCCTTGAGTGAAATGGTGCAAATGTGACAATGCAGCCGATTCTAGAAATGCATATAACACTTTCTACAATTAACTGTACATGTAATTTTGTCTATATCATTGTAGTATTTGTGCTATCCTATAGCCTGTGGTTCAGTCTGAGTGACTAGGCCTATCCTATAGCCTATGGTTCAGTCTGAGTGACTAGGTCTATCCTATAGCCTGTGGTTCAGTCTGAGTGACTAGGCCTATCCTATAGCCTATGGTTCAGTCTGAGTGACTAGGTCTATCCTATAGCCTGTGGTTCAGTCTGAGTGACTAGGCCTATCCTGTAACCTGTGGTTCAGTCTGAGTGACTCTAGGCCACGGGTTCCCAAACTATTTTTGTCCACAGACCCATTTTGATATCTGAAAATTCTCGCGACCCCAGCCATGTAAAAAAAAATATATATGTAATTAACAACCAATGTTTACTTTTTTATTAGGGGCTATGGCAGTCAATAGAAAACATTCTAACAGTATTTCTGATTGTCTTCTCAACTCACCATCAAATACTTTTAATGTGTGACTATGACAGTCAATCTCACCACCACTACTTATCTCACCACCACTAATGAGATGGGTGTGCTTGATGCATGTCGCATCAGAGTTTCTCAGTCAGGGGGCATGGTCAGCAGTGCTCACCTTTTGTCACATCCAACCTGGATGGATATTTGGTTTTAATGCAGATGAGAGCACTGCTGAATCCAGCTTCACACAGATATGAGCTGGCGAATTGTACCATGAGTTTTAATGCTCTAAGGGAGAATGCATGGTATTCCCTTTGAGTCAGGAACCAGAACTCCTCCATAGTGACCCGTGCATACTTTGTCTGCAGCATGACAGCTAGAAAGGCTGCACTTGACTGTTGTACTTGAATCATTCCAATTCAAGCGCAACAGTCAAGTGCGGCTTTTTCCCACGATGAAAGGTGCTCTAGTTAAAAAAAAATTAGATTACAATCATTTTCATTTAGTTTTTTTTTGTAAAGTCATGGCAGCTAGTTTGGGAATCGCTGTTTCAGTCTGAGGGACTCTAGGCCTATCCTATTCAAATTAAGAAATGACAGATTGGAGAGGATTGTCACATCTTTGTATTGACACACCTTAACGCATAGGCTATCGGACTCAAAAGAAACACGCAAAATCACTATTGCATTACACTTCGTTACTGGTTTTTCCCTTTTCATTTATTTTCGATGTGTCCATTTTGTTTAAATGTATGTTACTGTTGTCTTACACCTACAAGGCCCTATGTAAAAAGGGGAGGTCACAATTCTGTTTGTACACTTGTACATGGATATGCTTCTTAAAACCTATTTCATCAAGCCATTACTCTTCGTTATTATTTTTATTCCGATTATTATTTATAAATATAAATTTACTAATTAAGAAATTCCAGGCTTGAGGATATGTCCTATTTTCTTATTGAAACAGCATGACTGAGCCTACTTTGTCCTAGTCTTTTGGCTTATCTGCATTTAAAACATTTAATACAGATCCTATTTCGCCGCGCAAAACCATTCAAACGAAGTCTGATGGATTTTCTCCTATTTTTCCCGAAATATTCGCATAACGTCACAAACCCTGCTACCGCTGTCATTCAACCATTCTTCAAAGAGAGGACGCAGTATTGAGAGAGATAATGTAGCCTAAACTACGGAAAATAGGCCTTTTACAAGATTCAATCATGACAAGAGCGTTTTAAATCTTATAAAAGAGATGGAGTCCAATCAAGCTACTTTAGGAAACTTTCTGAATGGAAATATGGACCTATAGAGAGTATCAGAAAAGTCACACACCCAAAACCATGTAAAAGGACCCATCAATCAAAGACACCAGCATATGTCAGACGCAAGCAAATATTTATCCTTTCCTTAAAATGTATAAATAAAACTAGACCTACCTTAAGCTTTCCAAAAGTAGGCAATAAGATAAGGAATTGACAAGAAAGTATGAAGGGGATGAAGACCGCAATGCGATAGTATGAAGATTAAATGTACACTCATTCAAATAGAAACAAATACACACAGCATGTCCATAGCCTTTTTATCAGTGTTGATTAGTCTATAAATTAAGAAAAGATTCCATAACAATTTATACCATGCCAGATTGAAGAGGGATTGGCGCATTGTCCATTTGACACAACATTAGTTAATTCTATGCCTCAGAGCCAGAACAACCTTGTTGACTGCTGTTGTATGTAATCATCTGAGGTTATTTACATGGCTTTTAAAAGTGGCATCCTTTTTTCCTAGGCATATTTGTGTTGTTACCCTCTTAAGTCGCTGCTATGGAATTAACAGCCACCTTCAAACGCAATGTTCTACTGCTAGCCTTGCCATGAGAGAACAACTTATTCAGAGTTTCAGACAGTCGTCCTGTCATTCCCTCTAATAATAACAAAGCATCAGAGAGCCTCAGCCTTCTCTTCAGCACTGGTCTGTTGTTCTGACAGGCACCGCAAGAAAAGAAAAACAGATTAAAGAAACTCTTGTGCTTGTTTTTCGAGAGGGGTGTCAAGTTCTCCTTTAGGCGTCAATCATAGTCATTTTCTGTGTTCCTCTTTTACTTAACAATAGTTTGCCTGTGTAGTGAATGTGTGTGTTGAGCAGCCGAGTTGCTGGTACTGAGCTGGACACGGTGACTGGTCTGTCTAGGTGA
The DNA here is from genome assembly GCF_045679555.1 of Salvelinus alpinus. Taxonomy (NCBI): domain Eukaryota; kingdom Metazoa; phylum Chordata; class Actinopteri; order Salmoniformes; family Salmonidae; genus Salvelinus; species Salvelinus alpinus. The sequence goes on along the minus strand of NC_092089.1, from coordinate 81,041,899 downwards.
GTTGTTTGACTGAGGTCTTAGAGTTCTGTCTGATATGAGAAAGAAGGGTGTTCCCCTTTCCCACCTAGAACAAGATTAAGAAGTACAGGGAAACATGGAAAGATTCTCTCCCTGAAGTGCACAGGGAGCCATGGTGAAATAGGCTGAATGGAACTAAATTCCAAATAGTATGGAATCATATTTTTCCTAGCAAGAACCTCTAGTTCAGAAGTCTGGTTTTGTTGGTTTCATCTCCTTCTACCTCTGACAGGTGGAGCCTACTCTGGAGGCGATGGTTTGGTATCTCATCAGAAAGTGGACATCTTGGTTTGGGGATTTCCATCTTTCTTCTCCTCCTGGGACACATAAAGTATGTTAGGACTGTCAGTGTTGAGGGTGTGTTTTCTCAGGATTTCAGAGCTGCCACTTGGGAGTCCTATGTTGAGGTTTATGAGAGCAGACTGTAGTTTAGTTCAGCTCCCTTGACCTGATACATTTGGGACCAGGTTTTGTAACGGTTGGTAAAGCCTTCCACTGCAGACGGTTTCCTACAGAAAATTTAACGTCTATTAAAACTTCTTATGGCTGCAATCCCGTTAACGGGATCGATATGACAACAGCCAGTGAAAGTGCAGGGCGCCAAATTCAAACAACAGAAATCTCATAATTATAATTCCTCAAACATACATGTATCTTATAACATTTTAAAGGTAATCTTGTTGTTAATCCCACCAAGGTGTCCGATTTCAAATAGGCTTTTCAGCGAAAGCACCACAAACGATTATGTTAGGTCACCACCAATTCACAGAAAAATTCAGCCATTTTTCCAGCCAAAGACAGGAGTCACAAAAAGCACAAATAGAGAAAATGTTATCACTAACCTTTGATCTTCATCAGATGACACTCATAGGACTTAATGTTACACAATACATATTTGTTCGATTAAGTTCATATTTATATCCAAAAACCTCCGTTTACATTGGCGCCATGTTCAGAAATGCCTCCAAAATATCCGGAGAAAGTGCAGAGAGCCACGTCAAATAACAGAAATACTCATCATAAACTTTGATGAAAGATACATGTTTTACATAGAATAAAAGATACACTTGTTCTTAATGCAACCGCTGTCAGATTTCAAAAAGCTTTACGGCAAAACACAATATTCAATGATCTGAAAACAGCGTTCAGCCACAAAAGCAAGCCATACAGTTACCCGCCAAATTGTGCAGTCAACAAAACTCATAAAAAGCATTATAAATCTTCACTTACCTTTGCTGATCTTCGTCGTAATGCACTCCCAGGACTCCCACTTCCACAATAAATTTTTGTTTTTTCCGGTAATGTCCATCATTTATGTCCAAATAGCTATTTTTGTAGCGTGTTTGGTAAACAAATCCAACGTCAGGGAAGCGCGTTCACTAAAACCTGACAATGTCCAAAAGTTCCGCAACAGTCCGTAGAAACATGTCAAACGATGTATTGAATCAATCTTTAGAATGTTTTTAACATAAATCTTGAATAACGTTCCAACCGGGGAATTACATTGACTTCAGATGAGCGATGAAACAGAGCTCCCTCTCATGTGAACGCGCATGGCAGACCGTACTAATTCCCCTCTCATTCGGCCCCCCTTCACAGTAGAGGCATCAGACAAGGTTCTACAGACTGTTGACATCTAGTGGAAGCCGTAGGGAGTGCAAACTCATCCATATCTCGCTGTGATTTCAATAGGATCTTGGTTGAAAATCGACCAGCCTCAGGATTTCCACTTCCTGTTTGGATTTTTTCTCAGGTTTTTGCCTGCCATATAAGTTCTGTTATACTCACAGACATAATTCAAACAGTTTTAGAAACTCCAGAGTGTTTTCTATCCAATACTAATAATAATATGCATATATTAGCAACTATGACTGAGGAGCAGGCCGTTTACTCTGGGCACCTCTGTGCACCTTTCATCCAAGCTACTCAATACTGCCCCTGCAGCCATAAGAAGTTAAATAGATGCGGCTATATCTCTGCACTGAGCTAATCTAGATACACATATATGCAAACAGCAACAAAAGTATGAAAAAGTATAAAAATGGGTGCATTCACTTCTGTAAGTACTGTAGCTCTGGGTAAGAGATTCATTCACTTCTGTAAGTACTGTAGCTCTGGGTAAGAGATTCATTCACTTCTGTAAGTACTGTAGCTCTGGGTAAGAGATTCATTCACTTCTGTAAGTACTGTAGCTCTGGGTAAGAGTTTCATTCACTTCTGTAAGTACTGTAACTGGGTAAGAGATTCATTCACTTCTGTAAGTACTGTAGCTCTGGGTAAGAGATTCATTCACTTCTGTAAGTACTGTAGCTCTGGGTAAGAGATTCATTCACTTCTGTAAGTACTGTAGCTCTGGGTAAGAGATTCATTCACTTCTGTAAGTACTGTAGCTCTGGGTAAGAGAATCTGCGAAATTAATAAAATGTCAAATGTCAGAACAAAAGCTATCAAACAAAAATGAAGTATTCCCACATTAGGTTATAATCATTGGTTTAATTCCACATATTTTCTGGGGTTTCAAACAGATTTCAGGCAGGACTTTACATTTTAATGGCCAGGCATTCCCTCTTCAAAGCCTCTCCTCTGTGTTGTAATTAAGGTCTGTTAATGAAGTTGTTTTGATTAATGAAAGTTAATGTGGGGGAGAGAGTGCAGAGAAAAGCAGAGGCGGTAGAGCAAACCGCTATCTAGGAGGGTACTAGCAGCTCAGCCCACACCTCTCTCATTTCTACATTTAATGACCTATTAACCAGTCATCTGTCAGTGTTGATTCAGATGCAGTGAGCTGAGATAGACATCAAAGATGGAGACAAGGAGCACTCATATCTATCTTCATGTGAGTGTGTGAATGTGAGTGTGTGTGTGTGTGTGCGTGTGCGTGTGTGTGTGTGAATGCGTGTGTGTGAATGCGCGTACGTGTGTGTGTGTGAATGCGCGTACGTGTGTGTGTGTGAATGCGCGTACGTGTGTGTGTCTGTCAGTCCATGCATGTATGTTCTTTTTTCAAATATGGAGGCTGACTGAGGGATAAGGATTGAAAAGCACTGAAACATGATCAATTAATCGGTGTATACTTGTCTCTTTTGAAGTCTCTATTCCCCCAAGATAGATAGTTACCCTGATCATGTGACTGTCTCAACAGAGAGCCTTTTATTCTCCTATGAGGAGATTGAGAATGACTGAAGCCCCACTGGGCCAAATGTATTGGGTACTAGAACATCATAAGCAGTGGGCAAGAGTATCTGAGCGGTTTAGAACATCACAAATGATGTGAATGTGGGATGGTTTTATTGATGTGAATGTGGGGTGGTTTTATTGACGTGAATGTGGGGTGGTTTTATTGACGTGAACGTGGGGTGGTTTTATTGACGTGAATGTGGGGTGGTTTTATTGATGTGACGTGAACGTGGGATGGTTTTATTGACGTGGGATGGTTTTATTGACGTGAACGTGGGATGGTTGTGTTGACGTGAACGTGGGATGGTTGTGTTGACGTCACCGTGGGATGGTTGTGTTGACGTGACCGTGGGATGGTTGTGTTGACGTGACCGTGGGATGGTTGTGTTGACGTGAACGTGGGATGGTTGTGTTGACGTGAACGTGGGATGGTTGTGTTGACGTGAACGTGGGTTGGTTGTGTTGACGTGAACGTGGGATGGTTGTGTTGACGTGAACGTGGGATGGTTGTTTTGACGTGAACGTGGGATGGTTGTGTTGACGTGAACGTGGGATGGTTGTGTTGACGTGAACGTGGGATGGTTGTGTTGACGTGAACGTGGGATGGTTGTGTTGACGTGGGATGGTTGTTTTGACGTGAACGTGGGATGGTTGTGTTGACGTGAACGTGGGATGGTTGTGTTGACGTGAACGTGGGATGGTTGTGTTGACGTGAACGTGGGATGGTTGTGTTGACGTGACCGTGGGATGGTTGTGTTGACGTGAACGTGGGATGGTTGTGTTGACGTGAACGTGGGATGGTTGTGTTGACGTGAACGTGGGATGGTTGTGTTGACGTGAACGTGGGATGGTTGTGTTGACGTGAACGTGGGATGGTTGTGTTGACGTGAACGTGGGATGGTTGTGTTGACGTGAACGTGGGATGGTTGTGTTGACGTGAACGTGGGATGGTTGTGTTGACGTGAACGTGGGATGGTTGTGTTGACGTGAACGTGGGATGGTTGTGTTGACGTGAACGTGGGATGGTTGTGTTGACGTCACCGTGGGATGGTTGTGTTGACGTGACCGTGGGATGGTTGTGTTGACGTGAACGTGGGATGGTTGTGTTGACGTGAACGTGGGATGGTTGTGTTGACGTGAACGTGGGATGGTTGTGTTGACGTGAACGTGGGATGGTTGTGTTGACGTGAACGTGGGATGGTTGTGTTGACGTGAACGTGGGATGGTTGTGTTGACGTGAACGTGGGATGGTTGTGTTGACGTGAATTGTAGATCCAGTGATCTATGGAGCTAATAAGAACTACAGCACTAATTAGTCAACTTCAGGAACCTGTTTGACGCTTTTCATGTCCCGCACTGGTCATATCTCTTTCATTCTCTTACTCTCTTGCTCTCTCTCTCCCACACAATGACCCAGCTGAAGGTCAGCTCATTAATTAATATATCCGCTCCATGTCTGTCTATTTCCTACACTGGATTATTGGGGATTCTCTGTGCTAAAACTTCTCTCCCTGTAGGTTTGTTATGACTGGCAGGTATTTTCACCATCAAAGGCTTTAATACTGTATTTTGATTATATCGGCCTAGATGTCTTTTGACTATTCTAGGTTTGTTATGACTGGCATGTTTGTTTTGGCTATAGTAGGTTTGTTGTGACTGGCAGGTTTGTTTTGGTTATAGTAGGTTTGTTGTGACTGGCAGGTTTGTTTTGGTTTTGGTTGATCTGCGGGACAGCTGAATGTCATATAGATTCAATTGGATTCATCCGTCACATGCCTCTAATGAATCCATCAAGTCTCCTCCTCACTGTAATCTTCTGACTCATTGCATAATGGATGAACCATTTGAATCAGTTGAATGTATGTAGGCCAATATGTTTATACTGCCTGGTTGGATATATTTGAATGTTCCTCTGAATTTTCTGGCATGTGTTTTCTGCTCCAGCTTTGAGGCTTGATGACGAATCTGAGCTTGGCTCCCAACTGTCTATTCCCCTGGAATCATTCACAAACTTTTTCAATTACTGTTTCAGTGGGGTTCCTCTCGTTGCCAAGATAATTACCAATATGCTCATCACTATCTTCCATCTCCCCTCAAAATGGTGAAATGATGTGTAACGCTTGTCAGGTCTGTTCAGAGTCCGTTCTTGTGTTACAAAATTAGATTACCGGTATTATTGGAATTTACTCTCAACCCACTACTGTCCCTGTGTGTATCCCTGTGGCCCCTGAAGATGCCCTGATTAACTGGACTGTAGCTCTGGGCCCCTTATGGCCCCTGACAGTGACAATCTCCATCCAAAACACATTGTCTGTGAAAACACACAGCGGACAAACGGCAGCCAGGGGACATGGGGTCACCATGGCTACTCTACTGGAACAGTAAGAGCCAGTCGGAGGGGAGCGAACTCCGTTATTGGAGCCAGTCTGAGGGGAGCGAACGCCGTTATTGGAGCCAGTCGGAGGGGAGCGAACACCGTTATTGGAGCCAGTCTGAGGGGAGCGAACTCCGTTATTGGAGCCAGTCGGAGGGGAGCGAACTCCGTTATTGGAGCCAGTCTGAGGGGAGCGAACTCCGTTATTGGAGCCAGTCTGAGGGGAGCGAACTCCGTTATTGGAGCCAGTCGGAGGGGAGCGAACTCCGTTATTGGAGCCAGTCGGAGGGGAGGGAACTCCGTTATTGGAGCCAGTCGGAGGGGAGGGAACTCCGTTATTGGAGCCAGTCGGAGGGGAGGGAACTCCGTTATTGGAGCCAGTCTGAGGGGAGCGAACTCCGTTATTGGAGCCAGTCGGAGGGGAGCGAACTCCGTTATTGGAGCCAGTCGGAGGGGAGCGAACTCCGTTATTGGAGCCAGTCGGAGGGGAGCGAACTCCGTTATTGGAGCCAGTCGGAGGGGAGCGAACTCCGTTATTGGAGCCAGTCGGAGGGGAGCGAACTCCGTTATTGGAGCCAGTCGGAGGGGAGCGAACTCCGTTATTGGAGCCAGTCTGAGGGGAGCGAACGCCGTTATTAGAGCCAGTCGGAGGGGAGCGAACACCGTTATTAGAGCCTGTCAGAGGCTCATGAACACACAGGAGCAGGAAGAGTCTGTCTGCTCTCATTACGATGCTCTGTGTGTTTATGTCGCTGCTGCCATGTTAGAGCCTGACCAGGTTCTGTTACTACAGTTACTACAGAAAACACCTCTGTGATCTGATAGTGGCCACATGGACAGAACAGATCCTCTTACTGATGTGAAAAGAGTTTGGTAGTGCTGTTCACTGGCCTTCAACAGAGATGTGATTTTTTCCTGTGGAACGTTGTATTCTATTATTTATTCTATTCTTTCTATTTCTCACTACAGATACTCAGATTTTTAACATTGTTTGATATTAATGTGTTCATTTAAAGGTTACATTTCTTTGTTTTGCCACAACTTTCCATTGATTTCAATGGAACACTTCCACATTCAAACCATCATGACCACAGCATGAATTAGGTCCGTTCCTCTGCTGTGGCCAACATGCTGCTGTATCATTAGGATCAATGGTACAATCAAGGTGTCAGAGTTATCTCTCATGAATGTAATCATCCTGCTTTTAACTGTCCATAATGTCTGGTTTGTTTTATAAATGGTGATTGGATTTAATCTCTCTCTCTCTCTCATTCGCTCTCTCTCTCTCGTGTTCACTCTCTCTCTCTCTCTTTCGTGTTCGCTCTCTCTCTCTCTCTCTCTCGTGTTCGCTCTCTCTCTCTCTCTTTCGTGTTCGCTCTCTCTCTCTCTCTTTCGTGTTCGCTCTCTCTCTCTCTCTTTCGTGTTCGCTCTCTCTCTCTCTCGTGTTCTCTCTCTCTCTCTCGTGTTCGCTCTCTCTCTCTCGTGTTCGCTCTCTCTCTCTCTCGTGTTCGCTCTCGCTCTCTCTCTCTCTCTCTCTCGTGTTCGCTCTCTCTCTCTCTCTCTCTCTCTCTCTCTCTCTCTCTCTCTCTCTCTCTCTCGTGTTCTCTCTCTCTCTCTCTCTCTCTCTCGTGTTCTCTCTCTCGTGTTCGCTCTCTCTCTCTCTCTCTCGTGTTCGCTCTCTCTCTCTCTCTCTCGTGTTCGCTCTCTCTCAAATTCAAATTCAAGCTGCTTTATTGGCATGAAAAACATTGTGTCAATATTGCCAAAGCAACAATGTATACAATATACATTGTAATACAATTAAAACAATGACAAATAATAATATAGAATGGCAGTAAATAATAATACAAAATTAAATATAAAAATAGTAACAATAAAATGGTAACAGTCAATAGTCGAATGTTATGTATGGTGTAATGCACCACTACCACCACCACCATCATTAAACTGCTATCATTACCATTACCACCCATACCATTACTATTTGGAATGATAAACAACAATAATAATACTAATAACAATAACAGTAAAAACAATAACAGTCATAATAAGTAAGTTACTGCTTACTATGCAGATGTTATTATTCAGTGTCCCTCAGGCTATGGCAGGCAAATATATATTTGGCTGCAAGAGGAGCCATTGCTCCTTCGCCCATGAGTATTTTTAGTTTTTCCTCTGGGTTTAATAAGTTAAAATTTGGAATAAATGTAGTCATTTCTGTGAATAATGAATCTCTTGGTGAGGAATATTTATCACAGTAAAGGAGAAAGTGCATCTCTGTTTCTACCTCCCCTGTCGTGCAGTGACCACATACACGCTCCTCTTTGGGTAGCCATGTCTTTTTATGTCTGCCGGTTTCTATTGCCAATCGGTGGTCACTCAGCCTGTACTTGGTAAGGATCTGTCTCTGCTTCGAATCTCTGACAGAGTAGAGATATTCAGCCAATTCATATTCTCTGTTTAGGGTCAGATAGCAATTTAGTCGGCTTTGGGATTTGGTTTCGTTTTTCCAATGTTGTATATATGAGTCCTTTGATTGGTTCATGATTTTGTTTATTGGAATTCTTTCTTTTGAAGCAGTGCTGGTGTCAGCTTGGTTGGTTAGGTCCAACACCAGCTGACTGAGAGGGCTCGTTTCTGGGCTCAGCTCTTGGGTTTGAAGTGCTTTAAATTGCAGACTCGAATTTGGACTTGAATTTAGATGTAGCCAAAATTTTAATGATCTTTTCTGTATTTTCATTATTACTGGAAAGCGGCCCAATTCTGCCCTACATGCATTAGTTGGTGTATTTCTCTGGACTTGTAGGATTTTCCGACAGAATTCTGCATGTAGGGTTTCAATTGGATGTTTGTCCCACATTTTAAAGTCCAGTTTATTGAGTGGCCCCCAAACCTCACTTCCGTAAAGAGCTATTGGTAGGATTACACTGTCAAATATTTTGGTCCAAATTCTAATTGGGATGTTGATTTTGAATAATTTCATTTTTATTGCATACAATGCTCTGCGGGCTTTTTCTTTGAGTGCATTCACTGCCATATTAAAGTTTCCCGATGCAGATATGGTCAGACCAAGGTAGGTGTAATTTTTTGTGTGTTCAATTATGGTGTTGTTCAGGGTGAATTTATATTTGTGTTTCTGACATCTGTTTTGTTTTTGGAAAATCATGATTTTAGTTTTTGGGAAATTTACTGCCAGGGCCCAATTATGGCAATATTGCTCTAGAATATTAATGTTCTGTTGAAGACCTTCTTTGGTTGGTGATAGAAGTACCAAGTCATCAGCATATAGCAGGTATTTCACCTCTGTGTCAAATAGTGTGAGTCCTGGGGCTGGAGAATGGTCCAACATGTCTGCTAATTCATTGATATAAATGTTGAAAAGATTTGGACTCAAACTACAGCCTTGTCTCACACCTCGACATTGTGAAAAGAATTCTGTTCTTTGGTTTTTGATTTTTATTGCACACTTGTTTTCTGTGTACATACATTTTATTAAGTCATACACCTTACCACCAAGCCCACTTTGTAGAATTTTGTAGAATAGCCCTTCGTGCCAAATAGAATCAAATGCTTTTTTAAAGTCAATAAAGCAAGCAAAGATTTTGCCCTCTTTTTTTTGGTGGACGTGTTTATTAATTAGTGTGTGTAAGGTGTATATATGGTCAGTAGTGCGATGGTTAGGGAGAAAGCCAATTTGACATTTAGTTATTACATTTTTTTCTTGAAGAAAGGTTTGGATTCTTGAATTCAAAATGCTACAGAAAACCTTTCCCAAGTTACTGTTTACACAAATTCCCCTGTAATTATTGGGGTCTGATTTGTCTCCACTTTTGTGGATAGGGGAGATGAGCCCCTGGTTCCAGACATCAGGGAAGCAGCCAGAAGTTAAAACCATGTTGAACAATTTAAGCACAGCATTTTGCAACTCAGGTGTGCTGTTTTTCAGCATTTCATTTCTGATGTTGTCTAGACCACAAGCCTTCTTTGATTTAATAGATTTGAGCTTTTCATTTAGTTCTTGTTGGGTTATTGGGTAATCTAATGGATTTTGGTTATTTTTAATGACTGATTCAAGGATTTTCAATTTTTCTTTAATTTCTAATTGGTTCTGTTTTAAGTCTTTTTGTGGGATGTTTTTGTATAGATTATCAAAATAAGTTTCCCAAATTCCTACATCTTGTATGGCTAATTCTTGTGGCTTTGTTGTGCTTAAATTGTTCCACATGTCCCAGAACTGATTTTGGTCAATTGCGTTTTCAATTTCATCAAGTGTCTTGTTGGTATAATTCAGTTTCTTGCGTTTCAGTGTATGTTTATACTGTTTCAGAGTTTCAAAGTATTCATATCGTAGCTCTGGGTTGTTTTGCTGCTTATGTTTTTTGTTTGACATTTGTCTTAGGTGTTTTCTAATTGTTTTACATTCATTATCAAACCATTTGTCAGAAACATTTTGTTTTTTGTTTCTGATGTTGCATTTCTTTGGTTTTCTCAAATTTGCTTTCGATGCTGCTTTTTGGAATATGCAGTTGATGTTTAGAGTAGCCGAATTGACACCATCTTTATTGTTTTGGTATTGTGAGTTATTGAAAAACTGTATAGAGTTCATCATTTCTTTTGAGTTCAATGTTTCAATGAATCCCTCTGCACTGTTTGGAGCCCATCTGTATGATTGGTTTATGTTGAAGAGTTTATTGGGCAGTTTTTTTGAATGAATATTGCCGGTTAATTTCTTCAAAAACACGTTGATCTGACTGTGATCTGACAATGGTGTCTGTGGTCTGACAGTGAATGCACTAATGGAGGAGGGGTCAATGTCCGTGATGGCATAATCGACTACACTTGTCCCAAGAGCTGAGCAGTAAGTAAACTGACCTAAAGAGTCCCCTCTGATTCTACCATTAAGCATGTACAGGCCTAAGGCTCGACAGAGATGCACTAACTCCTTCCCATTTTTGTTCAGTATTTGGTCAGGACTGTTTCTATTATTTATAATAGGGCTGCTGTACAAGGAGGGGTGACCAAATATGTGGTGGTTACCTCCCGCATCAGTGTAGTCAGGCTCAGAACCTGTTCTTGCATTGAAATCTCCACAAAGAAGCACTTTACCCTCTGCCTGAAATGTAATGATTTCTGTATGGAGATTGTCAAAAAACTGATCATCATAATATGGTGAATCTGAAGGAGGAGCATAAGCTGCACATATGTACACATCATTGTCACAATAGATTGTACCTTTGTTAAGTTTTAGCCAAATGTGACTGGTACCTTTTTTCATTTCATTCAGTGCCAAGTCCTGCTTATGCCAAATGATGATTCCACCTGAGTCTCGGCCCCGTTTAACATTTTTATGTTTGATTGATGGTAGTAAACTTTCTCTATAGCCTGAGGGACACTGAGTATCTATGTCTCCACGACACCATGTTTCCAGTAGGATTATGATGTCCTGTCCTTTGATGTTTTTAATCAATTCTGGATTTGTTGTTTTATAACCAAAATGTGAAGAGTAAAGTCCCTGGATATTCCAAGAGCTGATAGTTAATGATCTCATTTATAATAAGTGATATTCACTGGTTTGAGTAAAGTACATTGAAAACAATACAAAATAATATATGTATATATATATATATATATACACATACATACATATATATATACATATACACACATACATACACACACACACACACACACACACACATACACACATACATACATACATACATACATACATACATACACACACACACCATTATATATAAATATTATTATTATACTGGTGCCAATAAAATTAAGAATAGTTGTAAACAAATTAATAAGAATGGAATAAGACTGCACAAAAAATAAGTACAATGCAATCTGCAACCCTGTGTGTGTGTGTGTGCCCGTGAATTAAAGGGTCTGTCTAGCTCAGTAGTCTGCATATTAGTTGCAGTAGTTGGCGCACCTCTCCTATCTCTGATTGTTCTAGGTGTCTTTTGCCAGAGGTTACCTCAGCATATGTAGGCTGATGATCTGAATGATACATGGTGTGGACTGCATCATGTGGTGTACTTCTCTGAAGGACAGTGTTCTGTCCGACCCTGGAGTAGTGGTCAGAGCTGTGTTGTGATGGGCCAGGTCCAGTAGAGATGTGTTGTGACGGGCCAGGTCCAGTAGAGCTGTGTTGTGATGGGTCAGGTCTAGTAGAGATGTGTTGTGATGGCCCTGGTCTAGTAGAGCTGTGTTGTGATGGGCCTGGTCCAGTAGAGCTGTGTTCTGATGGGCCTGGTCTAGTAGAGCTGTGTTGTGATGGGCCTGGTCCAGTAGAGCTATGTTGTGATGGGCCTGGTCTAGTAGAGCTGTGTTGTGAAGGCCCTGGTCTAGTAGAGCTGTGTTGTGATGGGCCGGGTCTAGTCGTGCTGTCCTGAGGTGGGTCTGGTCTCGTAAATCTGTGTTGTGTTGGGCCTGGTCTAGTAGAGCTGTGTTGTGATGGGCCTGGTCTAGTAGAGCTGTGTTGTGTTGGGCCTGGTCTAGTCGTGTTGTCCTGATGCGGGTCTGGTCTCGTAAATCTGTGTTGTGATGGGCCTGGTCTAGTAGAGCTGTGTTGTGAAGGCCCTGGTCTCGTAAATCTGTGTTGTGTTGGGCCTGGTCTAGTAGAGCTGTGCTGTAATAAGCCGTGTCTGGCTCTTTTCTCCTGGGGATGGTGGAGGTACTGTTGTTTCAGAAGGTGGGGCAGGGGACCTCTGTTGCTGGGGTGATGGGTGTGTGGGTCCCTGCCAAGTGTTGCATCTTTTAGGTCCTTGGCAAAGGTTCTGACACTGTCCTGATCAAGATGTACATTATCGTATAAGTGTTGACATGTCAGAGTGGGGTGGTGAGCCGTTCTGACGTTGAGTAGTGAGGCACAGTCCACAGTGATCTGTTGATTTATTTTGTCGATCAACTGTCCTGGGAAGTCTTTTCTTGGTAGGAGGGTGGACACAACTATATTGGTTGTTGGGAACACAGCCTGTGCCCGTTCTGCCACTCTTCTCACTGCCCCAGATACATCTTCACCTTTGGCATGAAGGTCGTTTGTGCCAGTGTGGATGATGATGTTCTCTCGTGTTCTCTCTCTCTCTCTCTCTCGTGTTCTCTCTCTCTCTCTCGTGTTCTCTCTCTCTCTCTCTCTCGTGTTCGCTCTCGCTCTCTCTCGTGTTCGCTCTCGCTCTCTCTCTCTCTCTCTCGTGTTCGCTCTCGCTCTCTCTCTCTCTCTCTCGTTCGCTCTCGCTCTCTCTCTCTCTCGTGTTTGCTCTCGCTCTCTCTCTCGTGTTTGCTCTCGCTCTCTCTCTCGTGTTCGCTCTCGCTCTCTCTCTCGTGTTCGCTCTCTCTCTCTCTCTCTCTCTCTCGTGTTCGCTCTCTCTCTCGTGTTCGCTCTCTCTCTCTCTCTCTCTCGTGTTCTCTCTCTCTCTCTCGTGTTCGCTCTCTCTCTCTCTCTCTCTCTCTCTCTCTCGTGTTCGCTCTCTCTCTCGTGTTCGCTCTCTCTCTCGTGTTCGCTCTCTCTCTCTCTCTCTCTCGTGTTCTCTCTCTCTCTCTCGTGTTCGCTCTCTCTCTCTCTCTCGTGTTCGCTCTCTCTCTCTCTCTCGTGTTCGCTCTCTCTCTCTCTCGTGTTCGCTCTCTCTCTCTCTCGTGTTCGCCCTCTCTCTCTCTCTCGTGTTCGCTCTCTCTCTCTCTCTCTCGTGTTCGCTCTCGCTCTCTCTCTCTCTCGTGTTCGCTCTCGCTCTCTCTCTCTCTCGTGTTCGCTCTCGCTCTCTCTCTCTCTCGTGTTCGCTCTCGCTCTCTCGTGTTCGCTCTCTCTCTCTCGTGTTCGCTCTCTCTCTCTCGTGTTCGCTCTCTCTCTCTCGTGTTCGCTCTCTCTCTCTCTCTCGTGTTCGCTGTCTCTCTCTCTCTCTCGTGTTCGCTCTCTCTCTCTCTCTCTCTCTCTCTCTCTCTCTTGTTCGCTCTCTCTCTCTCTCTCTCGTGTTCGCTCTCTCTCTCGTGTTCGCTCTCTCTCGCGCTCTCTCTCTCTCTCTCGTGTTCGCTCTCTCTCGCTCTCTCGTGTTCGCTCTCTCTCTCTCTCTCTCGTGTTCGCTCTCTCTCTCGTGTTCGCTCTCTCTCGCGCTCTCTCTCTCTCTCTCGTGTTCGCTCTCTCTGGTGTTCGCTCTCTCTCGCGCTCTCTCTCTCGTGTTCGCTCTCTCTCTCTCTCTCGTGTTCGCTCTCTCTCTCTCTCTCTCTCGTGTTCTCTCTCTCTCTCTCGTGTTTCTCTCTCTCTCTCTCGTGTTCTCTCTCTCTCTCTCTCGTGTTCGCTCTCTCTCTCTCTCGTGTTCGCTCTCGCTCTCTCTCTCTCTCTCTCTCGTGTTCGCTCTCGCTCTCTCTCTCTCTCTCTCGTGTTCGCTCTCGCTCTCTCTCTCGTGTTCGCTCTCGCTCTCTCTCGTGTTCGCTCTCGCTCTCTCTCTCTCTCTCGTGTTCGCTCTCTCTCTCTCGTGTTCGCTCTCTCTCTCTCGTGTTCGCTCTCGCTCTCAATTCAATTCAATTTCAATTCAAGGGGCTTTATTGGCATGGGAAACATGTGTTAACATTGCCAAAGCAAGTGAGGTAGGTAATATACAAAAGTCAAATAAACAATAAAAATGAACAGTAAACATTACACATACAGAAGTTTCAAAACAATAAAGACATTACAAATGTCATATTATATATATGCAGTGTTGTAACAATGTACAAATGGTTAAAGCACACAAGTTAAAATAAATAAACATAAATATGGGTTGTATTTACAGTGGTGTTTGTTCTTCACTGGTTGCCCTTTTCTTGTGGCAACAGGTCACAAATCTTGCTGCTGTGATGGCACACTGTGGAATTTCACCCAGTAGATATGGGAGTTTATCAAAATTGGATTTGTTTTCGAATTCTTTGTGGATCTGTGTAATCTGAGGGAAATATGTCTCTCTAATATGGTCATACATTGGGCAGGAGGTTAGGAAGTGCAGCTCAGTTTCCACCTCATTTTGTGGGCAGTGTGCACATAGCCTGTCTTCTCTTGAGAGCCATGTCTGCCTACGGCGGCCTTTCTCAATAGCAAGGCTATGCTCACTGAGTCTGTACATAGTCAAAGCTTTCCTTAAGTTTGGGTCAGTCACAGTGGTCAGGTATTCTGCCACTGTGTACTCTCTGTTTAGGGCCAAATAGCATTCTAGTTTGCTCTGTTTTTTTGTTAATTCTTTCCAATGTGTCAAGTAATTATCTTTTTGTTTTCTCATGATTTGGTTGGGTCTAATTGTGCTGTTGTCCTGGGGCTCTGTGGGGTGTGTTTGTGTTTGTGAACAGAGCCCTAGGACCAGCTTTCTTAGGGGACTCTTCTCCAGGTTCATCTCTCTGTAGGTGATGGCTTTGTTATGGAAGGTTTGGGAATCGCTTCCTTTTAGGTGGTTGTAGAATTTAACGGCTCTTTTCTGGATTTTGATAATTAGTGGGTATCGGCCTAATTCTGCTCTGCATGCATTATTTGGTGTTCTACGTTGTACACGGAGGATATTTTTGCAGAATTCTGCATGCAGAGTCTCAATTTGGTGTTTGTCCCATTTTGTGAAATCTTGGTTGGTGAGCGGACCCCAGACCTCACAACCATAAAGGGCAATGGGCTCTATGACTGATTCAAGTCTTTTTAGCCAGATCCTAATTGGTATGTTGAAATTTATGTTCCTTTTGATGGCATAGAAGGCCCTTCTTGCCTTGTCTCTCAGATCGTTCACAGCTTTGTGGAAGTTACCTGTGGTGCTGATGTTTAGGCCGAGGTATGTATAGTTTTTTGTGTGCTCTAGGGCAACGGTGTCTAGATGGAATTTGTGGTCCTGGTGACTGGACCTTTTTTGGAACACCATTATTTTGGTCTTACTGAGATTTACTGTCAGGGCCCAGGTCTGACAGAATCTGTGCAGAAGATCTAGGTGCTGCTGTAGGCCCTCCTTGGTTGGTGACAGAAGCACCAGATCATCAGCAAACAGTAGACATTTGACTTCGGATTCTAGTAGGGTGAGACCGGGTGCTGCAGACTGTTCTAGTGCCCGCGCCAATTCGTTGATATATATGTTGAAGAGGGTGGGGCTTAAGCTGCATCCCTGTCTCACCCCACGACCCTGTGTGAAGAAATGTGTGTGTTTTTTGCCAATTTTAACCGCACACTTGTTGTTTGTGTACATGGATTTTATAATGTCGTATGTTTTACCCCCAACACCACTTTCCATAATTTCTCTCGCTCTCTCTCTCTCTCGTGTTCGCTCTCTCTCTCTCTCGTGTTCGCTCTCTCTCTCTCTCGTGTTCGCTCTCGCTCTCGCTCTCTCTCGTGCTCGCTCTCTCTCTCTCTCGTGTTCTCTCTCTCTCTCTCGTGTTCTCTCTCTCTCGTGTTCTCTCTCTCTCTCTCGTGTTCTCTCTCTCTCGTGTTCGCTCTCGCTCTCTCTCTCTCGTGTTCGCTCTCTCTCTCTCGTGTTCGCTCTCTCTCTCTCGTGTTCTCTCTCTCTCTCTCTCGTGTTCTCTCTCTCTCTCTCTCGTGTTCGCTCTCTCTCTCTCTCGTGTTCGCTCTCGCTCTCTCTCTCTCTCTCGTGTTCGCTCTCTCTCTCTCTCGTGTTTGCTCTCGCTCTCTCTCTCGTGTTCGCTCTCTCTCTCTCGTGTTCGCTCTCTCTCTCTCTCTCTCTCTCTTGTGTTCGCTCTCTCTCTCTCTCGTGTTCGCTCTCTCTCTCTCGTGTTCGCTCTCTCTCTCTCTCTGTTCGCTCTCTCTCTCTCTCTCGTGTTCGCTCTCTCTCTCTCTCTCTCTCGTGTTCGCTCTCTCTCTCTCTCTCTCGTGTTCGCTCTCTCTCTCGTGTTCGCTCTCTCTCTCTCTCTCGTGTTCGCTTTCTCTCTCTCGTGTTCGCTCTCTCTCTCTCTCTCTCGTGTTCGCTCTCTCTCTCTCTTGTGTTCGCTCTCTCTCTCTCTCGTGTTCGCTCTCTCTCTCTCGTGTTCGCTCTCTCTCTCTCGTGTTCGCTCTCTCTCTCTCGTGTTCGCTCTCTCTCTCTCGTGTTCGCTCTCTCTCTCTCTCTCTCTCTCTCTCTCTCGTGTTCGCTCTCTCTCTCTCTCTCTCTCTCTCGTGTTCGCTCTCTCTCTCTCTCGTGTTCGCTCTCTCTCTCTCTCGTGTTCGCTCTCTCTCTCTCTCGTGTTCGCTCTCTCTCTCTCTCGTGTTCGCTCTCTCTCTCTCTCGTGTTCTCTCTCTCTCTCTCTCGTGTTCGCTCTCTCTCTCTCTCTCTCGTGTTCGCTCTCTCTCTCTCTCGTGTTCGCTCTCTCTCTCGTGTTCGCTCTCTCTCTCTCGTGTTCTCTCTCTCTCTCTCTCTCGTGTTCGCTCTCTCTCTCTCGTGTTCGCTCTCTCTCTCTCTCTCTCTCTCGTGTTCGCTCTCTCTCTCTCTCTCGTGTTCGCTCTCTCTCTCTCTCTCTCGTGTTCGCTCTCGCTCTCTCTCTCTCGTGTTCGCTCTCGCTCTCTCTCTCTCGTGTTCGCTCTCGCTCTCTCTCTCTCGTGTTCGCTCTCGCTCTCTCTTTCTCCCTCGTGTTCGTTCTCGCTCTCTCTCTCTCGTGTTCGCTCTCGCTCTCTCTCTCTCGTGTTCGCTCTCTCTCTCGCTCTCTCTCTCTCGTGTTCGCTCTCGCTCTCTCTCTCTCTCGTGTTCGCTCTCTCTCTCTCTCGTGTTCGCTCTCGCTCTCTCTCTCTCTCGTGTTCGCTCTCGCTCTCTCTCTCTCTCTCTCGTGCACGCTCTCTCTCTCTCTCGTGTTCTCTCTCTCTCTCTCGTGTTCTCTCTCTCTCGTGTTCGCTCTCGCTCTCTCTCTCTCGTGTTCTCTCTCTCTCTCTCTCTCTCTCGTGTTTGCTCTCGCTCTCTCTCTCGTGTTTGCTCTCGCTCTCTCTCTCGTGTTCGCTCTCTCTCTCTCTCTCTCTCTCTCTCGTGTTCGCTCTCTCTCTCTCTCTCTCGTGTTCGCTCTCTCTCTCTCTCTCGTGTTCGCTCTCTCTCTCTCTCGTGTTCGCTCTCTCTCTCTCGTGTTCGCTCTCTCTCTCGTGTTCGCTTTCTCTCTCTCGTGTTCGCTCTCTCTCTCTCTCTCGTGTTCGCTCTCTCTCGTGTTCTCTCTCTCTCGTGTTCGCTCTCTCTCTCTCTCTCGTGTTCGCTCTCTCTCTCTCTCGTGTTCGCTCTCTCTCTCTCTCGTGTTCGCCCTCTCTCTCTCTCTCGTGTTCGCTCTCTCTCTCTCTCGTCTCGCTCTCTCTCTCTCTCTCTCGTGTTCGCTCTCGCTCTCTCTCTCTCTCGTGTTCGCTCTCGCTCTCTCTCTCTCTCGTGTTCTCGCTCTCTCTCTCTCTCTCTCGTGTTCGCTCTCGCTCTCTCTCTCTCGTGTTCGCTCTCGCTCTCTCTCTCTCGTGTTCGCTCTCACTCTCTCGTGTTCGCTCTCTCTCTCTCGTGTTCGCTCTCTCTCTCTCGTGTTCGCTCTCTCTCTCGTGTTCGCTCTCTCTCTCTCTCTCGTGTTCGCTGTCTCTCTCTCTCTCTCGTGTTCGCTCTCTCTCTCTCTCTCTCTCTCTCTCTCTCTCGTGTTCGCTCTCTCTCTCTCTCTCGTGTTCGCTCTCTCTCTCGTGTTCGCTCTCTCTCGCGCTCTCTCTCGCTCTCTCTCGCGCTCTCTCTCGCTCTCGTGTTCGCTCTCTCTCTCTCTCTCGTGTTCGCTCTCTCTCTCGTGTCGTTCGCTCTCTCTCTCGTGTTCGCTCTCTCTCTGGTGTTCGCTCTCTCTCGCGCTCTCTCTCTCGTGTTCGCTCTCTCTCAATTCAATTGACTTTATTGACATGGCAAGTTATTATTACTTACATTGTCAAAGTATACATATCGAAAAATTTAAATAAAATATATATGTATATATATACACAAAATATATATATATTTATATATAAATAAATGGTGGGACTAACAGTAATAATAATAGTAGTAGTGGACATGGGATTACCATTAATAACAGCTACAACAACAATATTAATCAGAACAACAATACATTAAAGCAACAGTAGTAGACCAGTGTCAACATGACTGAGAAGACACATGACCTGGTACGAAAGACAAAACAAAACTAAGCTAAATGGGAAATATTATCAACATTACTTTGCATTTTTCACTGGCTGTCCCTCAGGCTGTGGCAGGAGGACACATATTTGGCTGCCAAAACTGCACATTTTGGCTTTTCACCCAACAAATATTTGAATTTTTCTTCATCTTTTATAGTTTCAAATTCTTTGTATTGAATTATAATTTTGGGAAAGAAATATGCTCTTAGGTCTGAGTATTTGTCACAGTGTAGTAGGAAATGCACTTCTGTCTCTACCTCTCCCCTGGAGCAGAGTGAGCACAGCCTGTCCTCTCTGGGCAGCCAGGTTTGTCTGTGACGACCGGTCTCTATAGCCAGACTGTGCTCACTGAGTCTGTACCTAGTCAATGTTTTCCTCAGTTTTCTATCAGTCACAGTGGTCAGATAGTCTGCCACCATGTACTGTCTGTTTAGAGCCAAATAGCATTGAAGTTTACTTTGATTTTTTGTGGTGTCTTTCCAATAGGTTATATATTTTTCTTTTTGTTTTGTGATGATTTGGTTGGGCCAGATTTTCTGAGGGCTGTCCCAAGGCTCTATGGGGTTGGTTTGGGTTGGTGAACTGAGCCTCAGAACCAGCTGGCTGAGGGGACTCTTCTCTGGTTTCATCTCTTGACATTGTAGAGCTGTGTGATGGAATGTTTTAGGGTCACTTGTTTTTAGATGGTTGTAAAATTTGATGGCTCTTTTTTCTATTCGAATGAGGAGGGGATATTGGCCCAATTCTGCCCTACATGCGTTATTTGGAGTTTTTCTTTGTACTTGCAATACAGTCTTGCAAAACTCTGCATGCAATACTTCAATTGGATGTTTGTCCCATTTAGTAAATTCATTATTAGAGAGTGGACCCCATACTTCACTGCCATATAGAGCAATTGGTTCTATAACTGATTGAAAAATTTTGAGCCAGATTCTAATTGGAATTTCAATTTTGATGTTCCTTTTAATGGCATAGAATGCTCTTCTTGCTTTGTCTCTCAGCTCATTCACAGCCATGTGAAAGCTACCTGTGTTGCTGATATTTAGTCCTAGATATGTGTAGTTTTTGGTGTGTTCTAATAGAACTGTGTCCAAATAGAATTTATATTTGTCATCCTTATTTCCGGACCTTTTTTGGAATATCATTATATTTGTTTTTTTTAGGTTAACGGTCAGAGCCCAAGTCTGACAGAACCTGTGAAGATGATCTAGGTGTTGCTGTAACCCCTCTTTAGTGGGAGACAGCAGCACCAGGTCATCTGCGTACAGCAGACACTTGATTTCAGTGTTGTGTAGGGTGATACCAGGTGCTGTCGATTCTTCTAATGTTTTTGCCAATTCATTCATGTAGATGTTAAATAATGTTGGACTTATTGGGCAGCCCTGTTTCACTCCCCGCCCCTGAGAGAAGAAGTCTGTTTGCTTGTTGCCAATTTTAACC
This sequence comes from Salvelinus alpinus, assembly GCF_045679555.1. Taxonomy (NCBI): domain Eukaryota; kingdom Metazoa; phylum Chordata; class Actinopteri; order Salmoniformes; family Salmonidae; genus Salvelinus; species Salvelinus alpinus. The sequence continues at coordinate 81,021,788 of NC_092089.1, read as the reverse complement.
GCACATTTGTTTTTAGTGTACATTGATTTAATAAAATCATATGTTTTCCCTCCAATACCACTTTCTATTAGTTTATAAAAAAGACCTTTGTGCCAAATTGAATCAAATGCTTTCTTGAAATCTACAAAACACGAGTAGATTTTGCCTTTGTTTTGGTTAACTTGTTTATCAATTAGAGTGTGGAGGGTGTAAATGTGGTCTGTTGTACGATAATTTTTTAGAAATCCAATCTGGCTTCTGCTCAGGACGTTGTGTTCGTCAAGGAAATGATGTAGTCTGCTATTTATAATACTGCAGAGAATTTTCCCCAAGTTGCTGTTAACGCATATTCCTCTGTAATTATTTGGGTCAAATTTGTCTCCATTTTTATAGATTGGTGTGATCAGTCCCTGGTTCCAAATATCGGGGAAAATACCTGCAGTGAGGATAATGTTGAAGAGTTTGAGTATAGCCAATTTGAATTTGTGGTCTGTATATTTGATCATTTCATTTAAAATCCCATCAGCACCACAGGCCTTTTTGGGTTGGAGATTGCATATTTTTTCCAATAATTCTTCTTCTGTAATTGGGGTATCCACAGGATTCTGATAGTCTTTGACTGCTAATTCAAGGATTTGTAATTTTTCTTGTATATCTTTTTGTTCTGGGCTCTTTGTTATATTGTTGTAGAGGTTTGCAAAGTGATTTCTCCACATATCCCCATTTTGGATAGCCAACTCCTCATGATGAGGTTTGTTTAATTTATTCCAATTCTCCCAGAAGTGGTTTGATTCTATGGATTCCTCAATTCCATCCAGCTGATTTCTAATGTGCTGTTCCTTTTTTGTTCTAAGGGTGCGTTTGTATTGCTTCAGTGTTTCCCCATATTGAAGGCGTATATTTTTGTTGTCTGGTTCTCTGTGTTTTTGATTAGATATATTTCTCAATGACTTTCTTAGATTTTTGCAATCATTATCAAACCATTTTTCATTATCTGTTATTTTTGGTTTGCTCTTATGCTTCTTTAGATTAGCCAAGGAGGCTAATTTGTCAAATATAAAGTTTATGTTCCTAACGGCCAAATTTACACCTTCATTGCTGAAGGAGAATGTTAAGGCTAAAAAGTTGTCCAGGAGAGATTGTATTTTTTGGCTACTAATTGCTTTTTGGTAGATGTCTGTACTGTTTGCAATCCATCTATAGGCTTGTTTAGTACCATGTAATTTATTGGGCCATGATGCTTCATTGTTGGGTTCTGCTCTTCTCAGATACACTGTGATTTTACTGTGGTCTGAGAGAGGTGTTAGTGGGCTGACTGTGAAGGCTCTGAGAGACTCTGGGTTTAGGTCGGTGAGGAAGTAGTCTACAGTGCTGCTGCCAAGGGATGAGCTGTAGGTGTACCTACCAAAAGAGTCTCCTCTCAGCCTGCCATTGACTATGTACAGACCCAGTGTTCGACAGAGCCTCAGGAGCTGTAATCCATTTTTGTTTTTCACTTTGTCATAGTTGTTTCTGTGGGGGTATGTGGGGAGGGAAAGGTTATTGCTTCCTGGTAGGTGTTTATCCCCATGACTGTTAATAGTGTCTTGTTCTTCTGCTATTCTAGCATTCAGGTCTCCACAGACCAGTACGTTGCCTTGGGCCTGAAAGTGACTAATCTCCCCCTCTAGAATGGAGAAGCTCTCTTCGTTGAAGTAGGGTGACTCTGAGGGGGGAATGTATGTGGCACAGAGGAAGACGTTTTTATCTGTCAAGATAGCCTCCTTGTTGATTTTTAACCAGATAAAGAATTCTCCTGTTTTGATCAATTCGATTGAATTAATTAGTTCAGATTTATACCATATTAGCATTCCCCCTGAGTCTCTGCCCTGTTTGATTCCTTTTAATTTAGTGGATGGTATGATTATCTCCCTATAACCTAGTGGACAGCCAGTGGAAACATCACCTCTGCACCATGTTTCCTGTAGTACTACAATATCAACATCATCAATTTCTTTCAGGAAGTCTGGGTTTCTGCTCTTTAGCCCAAAAGCAGAGGACTTCAATCCTTGTATATTCCAACATGCAACGTAAAAAGACTTCATAACTTTTTTTTCTCTTTTCTTTACCTTTCAAAATGAGACAAACACTCACAATCCAAGAAGAACCATTAAAATAGGATTTTTCAATTAAAGTAAACTCTTATTTTGCAAATGTGATTTGTTTATCATTTAAGATAGAATTTGTGTCATGCCACTTGGGTGGATGTAGTGTGAGAATGGTGGAGTTCTTGTGCTCATCTTACCATGACCCTCGGCCCATCACATGTGAGCATAGTAGACTCAGCATTTGTTTAATGTCACTCATTTGGTTGGTGGGGGCTGAGCCAGTTGCTCCTCTCACAGCCTGTGCGTAGCTCTGCCTGCTGGGCTGTGGCTCCTCCAGGTGTGGGTCTGCGGTGGGGAGGAGGGGGGTGGTAGGCCTCATCTGGGTGGCTCTGAAGCTGGGCTGGGGTGGTCTGTGCTGCGCTGGCTGTGGTGGGCATTGAGGTTGGTGGTGCTGTGGTCGTGGCTGGGGGGTCCAGGGTGCTGGTCCGGGATGTTGTCTCGGTGATCTCGGCGGGGTGGAGATTGCTCCGCTGTTCCTGGGTGGAGAGGTCGGGCTGCGGTTTAGAGCGACGTCCTTGAGAGTCTTGGCAAGGATGGGGACTGTCTCCCTGTACAGGTGAACATGGTCATAGAGACAGTCCAGATCGAGGGTGGGATGGTGGGCCAGGTGTACATTGGGTCGCAGGGCACAGTCCCGGGATAGGCTGGCATTTATTCTTTGGATTGTGGCAGGGTGGAAGTCCCTCCTCTGTAGAAGGGTTGACACTATGATTCTTGAGTTGGGGAAGATTGCGGAGGCCTTCTCAATCACTCCCCGTAGTGAAGTCGCCACCCTCTCCTGCTGAGCACGCAGGTCGTTGCTTCCGGTATGTATGATTATGTGGCTTGGCGACCCGAGATGGTTCTTATCAAGCAGCTCCATGGCACTTTGCGTTGTTGGGCACCACACCTTTCTCGTTTTGTGTCTAGGGAAAAGTTTCTTCTCCTGAACATACTTCCCATTTGAGTCCATTAACAGGACGATGTCAGCCAGTGTTTCTTCTGGACTGGGGGGGGCAGAGGGGGGGCTGGTGGGTGTTGGAGCTGGGGTGTGGCTGGTCTGTGTGGGTGCCACTGTCAGTGGGAGGCTGTTCTGTGGGTTGGGGAGGAGGGGTGCAGCAGCCAGGGCTGGGGAAGTCTGGCTGGTTGAGCTGGGCTCCTCTGCTGTGTGAGGGCAGGTCATAGGGTGGTGATCTATCTGCTCCTGCAGCCTGTCCTCTGCTCTCTTTCTCTCCTGCAGCTCCTCTCTTAGTGCGGTCAGCTCCTTATTGCTGCTCTGCCTGTCTTTTTGGAGCTCTCTCACCTCCTTTGTTAGATCAGCCAGCTCTCTCTTGAGTCCGTCTCTCTCTTGCTGAACCTCTTTCAGCTGTGTTGCAAAGCTGCTGTCCTGCTCTGTCCTCACCTTGGTTAGGAGCTCCTCTAAGGTGTGGTTGTCTGGTTGCTGTTTGCTCACGCTCTCCCTGAGCAGGACCACCTCCCCCTCCAGTTTGGTGAACTCATCCCTCATGGCAGCCATGGTGGTGAGGAGTGCCTGAGCCTGCTCTGCACTGAGGGGGTCGCTCTCCTCCTGGGGCGTGTCCTCCACTATGGTGGAAAGAGAGGTGCTGGATGTGCCTTTTTGGGTGGGGAGGGTAGGGGTGAGGGTGGAGTTTGTGTTGTGGGAGGGCATGTCACTGGTGGTGTCCTTCTCTCTCTCCGCTCTCTCCTTAATGGTCTGAAAGTCTGTTTCAAACAGCCTGATGTTACCTTGCACCATGACAGTCCCAGTCTTGTAGAGGTTGATTGTTATCATGGTGCTGTCAGGGTCGTCTGTCTCTTTGATTTTCAGCTTCCACCCATTACAGATTCCCTCTTTCTTTATGCATGGGTAGTGAGAGCAGACTGCTGAGCGCCATGCATTTGGCTGGTCAGTGAGGAAGATGAGATTACTCACGTCACCGTTTTTGTAGAGGTCTGCAAAAAGGGTTTCTGGCCTCTTCTCTAGTAGTTTCTGTTTGAAAGCTTTCCTCATTGTGTCATTTTTGACCTTTTTTGGGTAGAGAATGGATTCTGCGCTGAGGGGGAGTGGGGACATGGTGTCTGTGCGCTCTGCTACTACCGCTGCTGCTGCGCTGAGGGGGAGTGTGGACATGGTGTCTGTGCGCTCTGCTACTACCGCTACTGCTGCGCTGTTCTGCTGCCCCGTTGCCATGGCAACCGATTTGTTTGTCTGCTGTTCGCGCTACTTTCAAAAAACAGCAAAAATAGTGAAAAATCCTCACACAAAAGACTGAAGATATGTTTACAGTTAGTCCGTGCTCCTTTTTGGTTTACTCACTCAGTTTGGTCGTTTGATGTAGTTCTATTAACTGACCTTGCTAGTTTTGTTCTAGCTCGTTTCTTATGGCTAGCTTGTTAGTCTGCTGGCTGGGTCTTTGTTGTGTAGCTAGCTAGCTAGACTCAAAACTTCTTAACTTGAGGCGCCAAGTTACTTTTTTTTCTATTCTGAATGTATAGAGTTGTTGTTCATCACTTCTTGTCTGGAATTCTTCTTCGATTAGAGTGTTTATCTCATTCTAAAAACCAAAAAAATCAAATATATCAGGAGCTCATGTTGAGCATGACTCTCTCTCTCTCTCTCTCTCTCTCTCTCTCTCTCTCTCTCTCTCTCTCTCTCGTGTTCTCTCTCTCTCTCTCGTGTTCTCTCTCTCTCTCTCGTGTTCTCTCTCTCTCTCTCTCGTGTTCGCTCTCTCTCTCTCTCGTGTTCGCTCTCGCTCTCTCTCTCTCTCTCTCGTGTTCGCTCTCTCTCTCTCTCGCGCTCTCTCTCTCTCTCTCTCGTGTTCGCTCTCTCTCTCTCTCTCGTGTTCGCTCTCTCTCTCTCTCTCTCTCGTGTTCTCTCTCTCTCTCTCTCTCGTGTTCTCTCTCTCTCTCTCGTCTCTCTCTCTCTCGTGTTCTCTCTCTCTCTCGTGTTCGCTCTCTCTCTCTCTCGTGTTCGCTCTCTCTCTCTCTCTCTGTTCGCTCTCTCTCGCTCTCTCTCTCTCTCTCTCGTGTTCGCTCTCGCTCTCTCTCTCTCGTGTTCGCTCTCGCTCTCTCTCTCTCTCGTGTTTGCTCTCTCTCTCTCTCTCGTGTTCGCTCTCTCTCTCTCGTGTTCGCTCTCTCTCTCTCGTGTTCGCTCTCTCTCTCTCGTGTTCGCTCTCTCTCTCTCTCGTGTTCGCGCTCTCTCTCTCTCTCGTGTTCGCTCTCTCTCTCTCTCGTGTTCGCTCTCTCTCTCTCTCTCGTGTTCGCCCTCTCTCTCTCTCTCGTGTTCGCTCTCTCTCTCTCTCTCTCGTGTTCTCTCTCTCGTGTTCTCTCTCTCTCTCTCTCTCGTGTTCGCTCTCTCTCTCTCTCGTGTTCGCTCTCTCTCTCTCTCGTGTTCGCTCTCTCTCTCTCTCGTGTTCGCTCTCTCTCTCTCTCGTGTTCGCTCTCGCTCTCTCTCGTGTTCGCTCTCGCTCTCTCTCTCTCTCTCTCGTGTTCGCTCTCGCTCTCTCTCTCTCGTGTTCGCTCTCGCTCTCTCTCTCGTGTTCGCTCTCGCTCTCTCTCGTGTTCGCTCTCGCTCTCTCTCTCTCTCTCTCGTGTTCGCTCTCTCTCTCTCGTGTTCGCTCTCTCTCTCTCGTGTTCGCTCTCTCTCTCTCTCTCTCTCTCTCATGTTCGCTCTCGCTCTCAATTCAATTCAATTTCAATTCAAGGGGCTTTATTGGCATGGGAAACATGTGTTAACATTGCCAAAGCAAGTGAGGTAGGTAATATACAAAAGTCAAATAAACAATAAAAATGAACAGTAAACATTACACATACAGAAGTTTCAAAACAATAAAGACATTACAAATGTCATATTATATATATGCAGTGTTGTAACAATGTACAAATGGTTAAAGCACACAAGTTAAAATAAATAAACATAAATATGGGTTGTATTTACAGTGGTGTTTGTTCTTCACTGGTTGCCCTTTTCTTGTGGCAACAGGTCACAAATCTTGCTGCTGTGATGGCACACTGTGGAATTTCACCCAGTAGATATGGGAGTTTATCAAAATTGGATTTGTTTTCGAATTCTTTGTGGATCTGTGTAATCTGAGGGAAATATGTCTCTCTAATATGGTCATACATTGGGCAGGAGGTTAGGAAGTGCAGCTCAGTTTCCACCTCATTTTGTGGGCAGTGTGCACATAGCCTGTCTTCTCTTGAGAGCCATGTCTGCCTACGGCGGCCTTTCTCAATAGCAAGGCTATGCTCACTGAGTCTGTACATAGTCAAAGCTTTCCTTAAGTTTGGGTCAGTCACAGTGGTCAGGTATTCTGCCACTGTGTACTCTCTGTTTAGGGCCAAATAGCATTCTAGTTTGCTCTGTTTTTTTGTTAATTCTTTCCAATGTGTCAAGTAATTATCTTTTTGTTTTCTCATGATTTGGTTGGGTCTAATTGTGCTGTTGTCCTGGGGCTCTGTGGGGTGTGTTTGTGTTTGTGAACAGAGCCCTAGGACCAGCTTGCTTAGGGGACTCTTCTCCAGGTTCATCTCTCTGTAGGTGATGGCTTTGTTATGGAAGGTTTGGGAATCGCTTCCTTTTAGGTGGTTGTAGAATTTAACGGCTCTTTTCTGGATTTTGATAATTAGTGGGTATCGGCCTAATTCTGCTCTGCATGCATTATTTGGTGTTCTACGTTGTACACGGAGGATATTTTTGCAGAATTCTGCATGCAGAGTCTCAATTTGGTGTTTGTCCCATTTTGTGAAATCTTGGTTGGTGAGCGGACCCCAGACCTCACAACCATAAAGGGCAATGGGCTCTATGACTGATTCAAGTCTTTTTAGCCAGATCCTAATTGGTATGTTGAAATTTATGTTCCTTTTGATGGCATAGAAGGCCCTTCTTGCCTTGTCTCTCAGATCGTTCACAGCTTTGTGGAAGTTACCTGTGGTGCTGATGTTTAGGCCGAGGTATGTATAGTTTTTTGTGTGCTCTAGGGCAACGGTGTCTAGATGGAATTTGTGGTCCTGGTGACTGGACCTTTTTTGGAACACCATTATTTTGGTCTTACTGAGATTTACTGTCAGGGCCCAGGTCTGACAGAATCTGTGCAGAAGATCTAGGTGCTGCTGTAGGCCCTCCTTGGTTGGTGACAGAAGCACCAGATCATCAGCAAACAGTAGACATTTGACTTCGGATTCTAGTAGGGTGAGACCGGGTGCTGCAGACTGTTCTAGTGCCCGCGCCAATTCGTTGATATATATGTTGAAGAGGGTGGGGCTTAAGCTGCATCCCTGTCTCACCCCACGACCCTGTGTGAAGAAATGTGTGTGTTTTTTGCCAATTTTAACCGCACACTTGTTGTTTGTGTACATGGATTTTATAATGTCGTATGTTTTACCCCCAACACCACTTTCCATAATTTCTCTCGCTCTCTCTCTCTCTCGTGTTCGCTCTCTCTCTCTCTCGTGTTCGCTCTCGCTCTCTCTCTCTCTCGTGCTCGCTCTCTCTCTCTCTCGTGTTCTCTCTCTCTCTCTCGTGTTCTCTCTCTCTCGTGTTCTCTCTCTCTCTCTCGTGTTCTCTCTCTCTCGTGTTCGCTCTCGCTCTCTCTCTCTCGTGTTCGCTCTCTCTCTCGCTCTCTCGTGTTCTCTCTCTCTCTCTCGTGTTCTCTCTCTCTCTCTCTCGTGTTCGCTCTCTCTCTCTCTCGTGTTCGCTCTCGCTCTCTCTCTCTCTCTCTCGTGTTCGCTCTCGCTCTCTCTCTCTCTCTCTCGTGTTCGCTCTCTCTCTCTCTCGTGTTTGCTCTCGCTCTCTCTCTCGTGTTCGCTCTCTCTCTCTCGTGTTCGCTCTCTCTCTCTCTCTCTCTCGTGTTCGCTCTCTCTCTCTCTCTCTCTCTCTCGTGTTCGCTCTCTCTCTCTCTCGTGTTCGCTCTCTCTCGTGTTCGCTCTCTCTCTCTCTCGTGTTCGCTCTCTCTCTCTCTCTCGTGTTCGCCCTCTCTCTCTCTCTCGTGTTCGCTCTCTCTCTCTCTCTCTCGTGTTCGCTCTCTCTCTCGTGTTCGCTCTCTCTCTCTCTCTCGTGTTCGCTTTCTCTCTCTCGTGTTCGCTCTCTCTCTCTCTCTCTCGTGTTCGCTCTCTCTCTCTCTTGTGTTCGCTCTCTCTCTCTCTCGTGTTCGCTCTCTCTCTCTCGTGTTCGCTCTCTCTCTCTCGTGTTCGCTCTCTCTCTCTCGTGTTCGCTCTCTCTCTCTCTCTCTCTCTCTCGTGTTCGCTCTCTCTCTCTCTCTCTCTCTCTCGTGTTCGCTCTCTCTCTCTCTCGTGTTCGCTCTCTCTCTCTCTCGTGTTCGCTCTCTCTCTCTCTCGTGTTCGCTCTCTCTCTCTCTCGTGTTCTCTCTCTCTCTCTCTCTCGTGTTCGCTCTCTCTCTCTCTCGTGTTCGCTCTCTCTCTCGTGTTCGCTCTCTCTCTCTCTCGTGTTCTCTCTCTCTCTCTCTCTCGTGTTCGCTCTCTCTCTCTCGTGTTCGCTCTCTCTCTCTCTCTCTCGTGTTCGCTCTCTCTCTCTCTCTCTCGTGTTCGCTCTCTCTCTCTCTCTCTCGTGTTCGCTCTCGCTCTCTCTCTCTCGTGTTCGCTCTCGCTCTCTCTCTCTCGTGTTCGCTCTCGCTCTCTCTCTCTCGTGTTCGCTCTCGCTCTCTCTTTCTCCCTCGTGTTCGTTCTCGCTCTCTCTCTCTCGTGTTCGCTCTCGCTCTCTCTCTCTCGTGTTCGCTCTCTCTCTCTCTCTCTCTCTCTCTCTCGTGTTCGCTCTCGCTCTCTCTCTCTCTCGTGTTCGCTCTCTCTCTCTCTCGTGTTCGCTCTCGCTCTCTCTCTCTCTCGTGTTCGCTCTCGCTCTCTCTCTCTCTCTCTCGTGCACGCTCTCTCTCTCTCTCGTGTTCTCTCTCTCTCTCTCGTGTTCTCTCTCTCTCTCTCTCTCTCGTGTTCGCTCTCTCTCTCTCTCTCTCTCTCTCTCTCGTGTTCGCTCTCTCTCTCTCTCTCGTGTTCGCTCTCTCTCTCGTGTTCGCTCTCTCTCGCGCTCTCTCTCGCTCTCTCTCGCGCTCTCTCTCTCTCTCTCGTGTTCGCTCTCTCTCTCTCTCTCGTGTTCGCTCTCTCTCTCGTGTTCGCTCTCTCTCGCGCTCTCTCTCTCGTGTTCGCTCTCTCTCTGGTGTTCGCTCTCTCTCGCGCTCTCTCTCTCGTGTTCGCTCTCTCTCTCTCTCTCTCTCGTGTTCGCTCTCTCTCTCTCTCTCTCTCGTGTTCTCTCTCTCTCTCTCTCGTGTTCTCTCTCTCTCTCTCGTGTTCTCTCTCTCTCTCTCTCGTGTTCGCTCTCTCTCTCTCTCGTGTTCGCTCTCGCTCTCTCTCTCTCTCTCTCGTGTTCGCTCTCGCTCTCTCTCGCGCTCTCTCTCGCTCTCTCGTGTTCGCTCTCTCTCTCTCTCTCGTGTTCGCTCTCTCTCTCTCTCTCTCTCGTGTTCGCTCTCTCTCTCTCTCTCTCGTGTTCTCTCTCTCTCTCTCGTGTTCTCTCTCTCTCGTGTTCTCTCTCTCTCTCGTGTTCGCTCTCTCTCTCTCTCGTGTTCGCTCTCGCTCTCTCTCTCTCTCTCTCGTGTTCGCTCTCGCTCTCTCTCTCTCTCTCTCTCTCGTGTTCGCTCTCGCTCTCTCTCTCGTGTTCGCTCTCGCTCTCTCTCTCTCTCGTGTTTGCTCTCGCTCTCTCTCTCGTGTTCGCTCTCTCTCTCTCGTGTTCGCTCTCTCTCTCTCGTGTTCGCTCTCTCTCTCTCGTGTTCGCTCTCTCTCGTGTTCGCCCTCTCTCTCTCTCTCGTGTTCGCTCTCTCTCTCTCTCGTGTTCGCCCTCTCTCTCTCTCTCGTGTTCGCCCTCTCTCTCTCTCTCGTGTTCGCTCTCTCTCTCTCTCTCTCGTGTTCGCTCTCTCTCTCTCTCGTGTTCTCTCTCTCTCTCTCTCGTGTTCTCTCTCTCTCTCTCTCGTGTTCGCTCTCTCTCTCGTGTTCGCTCTCTCTCTCTCTCGTGTTCTCTCTCTCTCTCTCTCTCGTGTTCGCTCTCTCTCTCTCGTGTTCGCTCTCTCTCTCTCTCTCTCGTGTTCGCTCTCTCTCTCTCTCTCTCGTGTTCGCTCTCTCTCTCTCTCTCTCGTGTTCGCTCTCGCTCTCTCTCTCTCGTGTTCGCTCTCGCTCTCTCTCTCTCGTGTTCGCTCTCGCTCTCTCTCTCTCGTGTTCGCTCTCGCTCTCTCTTTCTCCCTCGTGTTCGTTCTCGCTCTCTCTCTCTCGTGTTCGCTCTCGCTCTCTCTCTCTCGTGTTCGCTCTCTCTCTCTCTCTCTCTCTCTCGTGTTCGCTCTCGCTCTCTCTCTCTCTCGTGTTCGCTCTCTCTCTCTCTCGTGTTCGCTCTCGCTCTCTCTCTCTCTCGTGTTCGCTCTCTCTCTCTCTCTCTCTCTCTCTTGCACGCTCTCTCTCTCTCTCGTGTTCTCTCTCTCTCTCTCGTGTTCTCTCTCTCTCTCTCTCTCTCGTGTTCGCTCTCTCTCTCTCTCTCTCTCTCTCTCTCGTGTTCGCTCTCTCTCTCTCTCTCGTGTTCGCTCTCTCTCTCGTGTTCGCTCTCTCTCGCGCTCTCTCTCGCTCTCTCTCGCGCTCTCTCTCTCTCTCTCGTGTTCGCTCTCTCTCTCTCTCTCGTGTTCGCTCTCTCTCTCGTGTTCGCTCTCTCTCGCGCTCTCTCTCTCGTGTTCGCTCTCTCTCTGGTGTTCGCTCTCTCTCGCGCTCTCTCTCTCGTGTTCGCTCTCTCTCTCTCTCTCTCTCGTGTTCGCTCTCTCTCTCTCTCTCTCTCGTGTTCTCTCTCTCTCTTCTCTCGTGTTCTCTCTCTCTCTCTCGTGTTCTCTCTCTCTCTCTCTCGTGTTCGCTCTCTCTCTCTCTCGTGTTCGCTCTCGCTCTCTCTCTCTCTCTCTCGTGTTCGCTCTCGCTCTCTCTCGCGCTCTCTCTCGCTCTCTCGTGTTCGCTCTCTCTCTCTCTCTCGTGTTCGCTCTCTCTCTCTCTCTCTCTCGTGTTCGCTCTCTCTCTCTCTCTCTCGTGTTCTCTCTCTCTCTCTCGTGTTCTCTCTCTCTCGTGTTCTCTCTCTCTCTCGTGTTCGCTCTCTCTCTCTCTCGTGTTCGCTCTCGCTCTCTCTCTCTCTCTCTCTCGTGTTCGCTCTCGCTCTCTCTCTCTCTCTCTCTCTCGTGTTCGCTCTCGCTCTCTCTCTCGTGTTCGCTCTCGCTCTCTCTCTCTCTCGTGTTTGCTCTCGCTCTCTCTCTCGTGTTCGCTCTCTCTCTCTCGTGTTCGCTCTCTCTCTCTCGTGTTCGCTCTCTCTCTCTCGTGTTCGCTCTCTCTCGTGTTCGCCCTCTCTCTCTCTCTCGTGTTCGCTCTCTCTCTCTCTCGTGTTCGCCCTCTCTCTCTCTCTCGTGTTCGCCCTCTCTCTCTCTCTCGTGTTCGCCCTCTCTCTCTCTCTCGTGTTCGCTCTCTCTCTCTCTCTCTCGTGTTCTCTCTCTCGTGTTCTCTCTCTCTCTCTCTCTCGTGTTCGCTCTCTCTCTCTCTCGTGTTCGCTCTCTCTCTCTCTCGTGTTCGCTCTCTCTCTCTCTCGTGTTCGCTCTCTCTCTCTCTCGTGTTCGCTCTCGCTCTCTCTCGTGTTCGCTCTCGCTCTCTCTCTCTCTCTCTCGTGTTCGCTCTCGCTCTCTCTCTCTCGTGTTCGCTCTCGCTCTCTCTCTCGTGTTCGCTCTCGCTCTCTCTCGTGTTCGCTCTCGCTCTCTCTCTCTCTCTCTCGTGTTCGCTCTCTCTCTCTCGTGTTCGCTCTCTCTCTCTCGTGTTCGCTCTCTCTCTCTCTCTCTCTCTCTCATGTTCGCTCTCGCTCTCAATTCAATTCAATTTCAATTCAAGGGGCTTTATTGGCATGGGAAACATGTGTTAACATTGCCAAAGCAAGTGAGGTAGGTAATATACAAAAGTCAAATAAACAATAAAAATGAACAGTAAACATTACACATACAGAAGTTTCAAAACAATAAAGACATTACAAATGTCATATTATATATATGCAGTGTTGTAACAATGTACAAATGGTTAAAGCACACAAGTTAAAATAAATAAACATAAATATGGGTTGTATTTACAGTGGTGTTTGTTCTTCACTGGTTGCCCTTTTCTTGTGGCAACAGGTCACAAATCTTGCTGCTGTGATGGCACACTGTGGAATTTCACCCAGTAGATATGGGAGTTTATCAAAATTGGATTTGTTTTCGAATTCTTTGTGGATCTGTGTAATCTGAGGGAAATATGTCTCTCTAATATGGTCATACATTGGGCAGGAGGTTAGGAAGTGCAGCTCAGTTTCCACCTCATTTTGTGGGCAGTGTGCACATAGCCTGTCTTCTCTTGAGAGCCATGTCTGCCTACGGCGGCCTTTCTCAATAGCAAGGCTATGCTCACTGAGTCTGTACATAGTCAAAGCTTTCCTTAAGTTTGGGTCAGTCACAGTGGTCAGGTATTCTGCCACTGTGTACTCTCTGTTTAGGGCCAAATAGCATTCTAGTTTGCTCTGTTTTTTTGTTAATTCTTTCCAATGTGTCAAGTAATTATCTTTTTGTTTTCTCATGATTTGGTTGGGTCTAATTGTGCTGTTGTCCTGGGGCTCTGTGGGGTGTGTTTGTGTTTGTGAACAGAGCCCTAGGACCAGCTTGCTTAGGGGACTCTTCTCCAGGTTCATCTCTCTGTAGGTGATGGCTTTGTTATGGAAGGTTTGGGAATCGCTTCCTTTTAGGTGGTTGTAGAATTTAACGGCTCTTTTCTGGATTTTGATAATTAGTGGGTATCGGCCTAATTCTGCTCTGCATGCATTATTTGGTGTTCTACGTTGTACACGGAGGATATTTTTGCAGAATTCTGCATGCAGAGTCTCAATTTGGTGTTTGTCCCATTTTGTGAAATCTTGGTTGGTGAGCGGACCCCAGACCTCACAACCATAAAGGGCAATGGGCTCTATGACTGATTCAAGTCTTTTTAGCCAGATCCTAATTGGTATGTTGAAATTTATGTTCCTTTTGATGGCATAGAAGGCCCTTCTTGCCTTGTCTCTCAGATCGTTCACAGCTTTGTGGAAGTTACCTGTGGTGCTGATGTTTAGGCCGAGGTATGTATAGTTTTTTGTGTGCTCTAGGGCAACGGTGTCTAGATGGAATTTGTGGTCCTGGTGACTGGACCTTTTTTGGAACACCATTATTTTGGTCTTACTGAGATTTACTGTCAGGGCCCAGGTCTGACAGAATCTGTGCAGAAGATCTAGGTGCTGCTGTAGGCCCTCCTTGGTTGGTGACAGAAGCACCAGATCATCAGCAAACAGTAGACATTTGACTTCGGATTCTAGTAGGGTGAGACCGGGTGCTGCAGACTGTTCTAGTGCCCGCGCCAATTCGTTGATATATATGTTGAAGAGGGTGGGGCTTAAGCTGCATCCCTGTCTCACCCCACGACCCTGTGTGAAGAAATGTGTGTGTTTTTTGCCAATTTTAACCGCACACTTGTTGTTTGTGTACATGGATTTTATAATGTCGTATGTTTTACCCCCAACACCACTTTCCATAATTTCTCTCGCTCTCTCTCTCTCTCGTGTTCGCTCTCTCTCTCTCTCGTGTTCGCTCTCGCTCTCTCTCTCTCTCGTGCTCGCTCTCTCTCTCTCTCGTGTTCTCTCTCTCTCTCTCGTGTTCTCTCTCTCTCGTGTTCTCTCTCTCTCTCTCGTGTTCTCTCTCTCTCGTGTTCGCTCTCGCTCTCTCTCTCTCGTGTTCGCTCTCTCTCTCGCTCTCTCGTGTTCTCTCTCTCTCTCTCGTGTTCTCTCTCTCTCTCTCTCGTGTTCGCTCTCTCTCTCTCTCGTGTTCGCTCTCGCTCTCTCTCTCTCTCTCTCGTGTTCGCTCTCGCTCTCTCTCTCTCTCTCTCGTGTTCGCTCTCTCTCTCTCTCGTGTTTGCTCTCGCTCTCTCTCTCGTGTTCGCTCTCTCTCTCTCGTGTTCGCTCTCTCTCTCTCTCTCTCTCGTGTTCGCTCTCTCTCTCTCTCTCTCTCTCGTGTTCGCTCTCTCTCTCTCTCGTGTTCGCTCTCTCTCGTGTTCGCTCTCTCTCTCTCTCGTGTTCGCTCTCTCTCTCTCTCTCGTGTTCGCCCTCTCTCTCTCTCTCGTGTTCGCTCTCTCTCTCTCTCTCTCGTGTTCGCTCTCTCTCTCGTGTTCGCTCTCTCTCTCTCTCTCGTGTTCGCTTTCTCTCTCTCGTGTTCGCTCTCTCTCTCTCTCTCTCGTGTTCGCTCTCTCTCTCTCTTGTGTTCGCTCTCTCTCTCTCTCGTGTTCGCTCTCTCTCTCTCGTGTTCGCTCTCTCTCTCTCGTGTTCGCTCTCTCTCTCTCGTGTTCGCTCTCTCTCTCTCTCTCTCTCTCTCGTGTTCGCTCTCTCTCTCTCTCTCTCTCTCTCGTGTTCGCTCTCTCTCTCTCTCGTGTTCGCTCTCTCTCTCTCTCGTGTTCGCTCTCTCTCTCTCTCGTGTTCGCTCTCTCTCTCTCTCGTGTTCTCTCTCTCTCTCTCTCTCGTGTTCGCTCTCTCTCTCTCTCGTGTTCGCTCTCTCTCTCGTGTTCGCTCTCTCTCTCTCTCGTGTTCTCTCTCTCTCTCTCTCTCGTGTTCGCTCTCTCTCTCTCGTGTTCGCTCTCTCTCTCTCTCTCTCGTGTTCGCTCTCTCTCTCTCTCTCTCGTGTTCGCTCTCTCTCTCTCTCTCTCGTGTTCGCTCTCGCTCTCTCTCTCTCGTGTTCGCTCTCGCTCTCTCTCTCTCGTGTTCGCTCTCGCTCTCTCTCTCTCGTGTTCGCTCTCGCTCTCTCTTTCTCCCTCGTGTTCGTTCTCGCTCTCTCTCTCTCGTGTTCGCTCTCGCTCTCTCTCTCTCGTGTTCGCTCTCTCTCTCTCTCTCTCTCTCTCGTGTTCGCTCTCGCTCTCTCTCTCTCTCGTGTTCGCTCTCTCTCTCTCTCGTGTTCGCTCTCGCTCTCTCTCTCTCTCGTGTTCGCTCTCGCTCTCTCTCTCTCTCTCTCGTGCACGCTCTCTCTCTCTCTCGTGTTCTCTCTCTCTCTCTCGTGTTCTCTCTCTCTCTCTCTCTCTCGTGTTCGCTCTCTCTCTCTCTCTCTCTCTCTCTCTCGTGTTCGCTCTCTCTCTCTCTCTCGTGTTCGCTCTCTCTCTCGTGTTCGCTCTCTCTCGCGCTCTCTCTCGCTCTCTCTCGCGCTCTCTCTCTCTCTCTCGTGTTCGCTCTCTCTCTCTCTCTCGTGTTCGCTCTCTCTCTCGTGTTCGCTCTCTCTCGCGCTCTCTCTCTCGTGTTCGCTCTCTCTCTGGTGTTCGCTCTCTCTCGCGCTCTCTCTCTCGTGTTCGCTCTCTCTCTCTCTCTCTCTCGTGTTCGCTCTCTCTCTCTCTCTCTCTCGTGTTCTCTCTCTCTCTCTCTCGTGTTCTCTCTCTCTCTCTCGTGTTCTCTCTCTCTCTCTCTCGTGTTCGCTCTCTCTCTCTCTCGTGTTCGCTCTCGCTCTCTCTCTCTCTCTCTCGTGTTCGCTCTCGCTCTCTCTCGCGCTCTCTCTCGCTCTCTCGTGTTCGCTCTCTCTCTCTCTCTCGTGTTCGCCTCTCTCTCTCTCTCTCTCTCGTGTTCGCTCTCTCTCTCTCTCTCTCGTGTTCTCTCTCTCTCTCTCGTGTTCTCTCTCTCTCGTGTTCTCTCTCTCTCTCGTGTTCGCTCTCTCTCTCTCTCGTGTTCGCTCTCGCTCTCTCTCTCTCTCTCTCGTGTTCGCTCTCGCTCTCTCTCTCTCTCTCTCTCTCGTGTTCGCTCTCGCTCTCTCTCTCGTGTTCGCTCTCGCTCTCTCTCTCTCTCGTGTTTGCTCTCGCTCTCTCTCTCGTGTTCGCTCTCTCTCTCTCGTGTTCGCTCTCTCTCTCTCGTGTTCGCTCTCTCTCTCTCGTGTTCGCTCTCTCTCGTGTTCGCCCTCTCTCTCTCTCTCGTGTTCGCTCTCTCTCTCTCTCGTGTTCGCCCTCTCTCTCTCTCTCGTGTTCGCCCTCTCTCTCTCTCTCGTGTTCGCTCTCTCTCTCTCTCTCTCGTGTTCTCTCTCTCGTGTCTCTCTCTCTCTCTCTCTCGTGTTCGCTCTCTCTCTCTCTCGTGTTCGCTCTCTCTCTCTCTCGTGTTCGCTCTCTCTCTCTCTCGTGTTCGCTCTCTCTCTCTCTCGTGTTCGCTCTCGCTCTCTCTCGTGTTCGCTCTCGCTCTCTCTCTCTCTCTCTCGTGTTCGCTCTCGCTCTCTCTCTCTCGTGTTCGCTCTCGCTCTCTCTCTCGTGTTCGCTCTCGCTCTCTCTCGTGTTCGCTCTCGCTCTCTCTCGTGTTCGCTCTCGCTCTCTCTCTCTCTCTCTCGTGTTCGCTCTCTCTCTCTCGTGTTCGCTCTCTCTCTCTCGTGTTCGCTCTCTCTCTCTCTCTCTCTCTCTCATGTTCGCTCTCGCTCTCAATTCAATTCAATTTCAATTCAAGGGGCTTTATTGGCATGGGAAACATGTGTTAACATTGCCAAAGCAAGTGAGGTAGGTAATATACAAAAGTCAAATAAACAATAAAAATGAACAGTAAACATTACACATACAGAAGTTTCAAAACAATAAAGACATTACAAATGTCATATTATATATATGCAGTGTTGTAACAATGTACAAATGGTTAAAGCACACAAGTTAAAATAAATAAACATAAATATGGGTTGTATTTACAGTGGTGTTTGTTCTTCACTGGTTGCCCTTTTCTTGTGGCAACAGGTCACAAATCTTGCTGCTGTGATGGCACACTGTGGAATTTCACCCAGTAGATATGGGAGTTTATCAAAATTGGATTTGTTTTCGAATTCTTTGTGGATCTGTGTAATCTGAGGGAAATATGTCTCTCTAATATGGTCATACATTGGGCAGGAGGTTAGGAAGTGCAGCTCAGTTTCCACCTCATTTTGTGGGCAGTGTGCACATAGCCTGTCTTCTCTTGAGAGCCATGTCTGCCTACGGCGGCCTTTCTCAATAGCAAGGCTATGCTCACTGAGTCTGTACATAGTCAAAGCTTTCCTTAAGTTTGGGTCAGTCACAGTGGTCAGGTATTCTGCCACTGTGTACTCTCTGTTTAGGGCCAAATAGCATTCTAGTTTGCTCTGTTTTTTTGTTAATTCTTTCCAATGTGTCAAGTAATTATCTTTTTGTTTTCTCATGATTTGGTTGGGTCTAATTGTGCTGTTGTCCTGGGGCTCTGTGGGGTGTGTTTGTGTTTGTGAACAGAGCCCTAGGACCAGCTTGCTTAGGGGACTCTTCTCCAGGTTCATCTCTCTGTAGGTGATGGCTTTGTTATGGAAGGTTTGGGAATCGCTTCCTTTTAGGTGGTTGTAGAATTTAACGGCTCTTTTCTGGATTTTGATAATTAGTGGGTATCGGCCTAATTCTGCTCTGCATGCATTATTTGGTGTTCTACGTTGTACACGGAGGATATTTTTGCAGAATTCTGCATGCAGAGTCTCAATTTGGTGTTTGTCCCATTTTGTGAAATCTTGGTTGGTGAGCGGACCCCAGACCTCACAACCATAAAGGGCAATGGGCTCTATGACTGATTCAAGTCTTTTTAGCCAGATCCTAATTGGTATGTTGAAATTTATGTTCCTTTTGATGGCATAGAAGGCCCTTCTTGCCTTGTCTCTCAGATCGTTCACAGCTTTGTGGAAGTTACCTGTGGTGCTGATGTTTAGGCCGAGGTATGTATAGTTTTTTGTGTGCTCTAGGGCAACGGTGTCTAGATGGAATTTGTGGTCCTGGTGACTGGACCTTTTTTGGAACACCATTATTTTGGTCTTACTGAGATTTACTGTCAGGGCCCAGGTCTGACAGAATCTGTGCAGAAGATCTAGGTGCTGCTGTAGGCCCTCCTTGGTTGGTGACAGAAGCACCAGATCATCAGCAAACAGTAGACATTTGACTTCGGATTCTAGTAGGGTGAGACCGGGTGCTGCAGACTGTTCTAGTGCCCGCGCCAATTCGTTGATATATATGTTGAAGAGGGTGGGGCTTAAGCTGCATCCCTGTCTCACCCCACGACCCTGTGTGAAGAAATGTGTGTGTTTTTTGCCAATTTTAACCGCACACTTGTTGTTTGTGTACATGGATTTTATAATGTCGTATGTTTTACCCCCAACACCACTTTCCATAATTTCTCTCGCTCTCTCTCTCTCTCGTGTTCGCTCTCTCTCTCTCTCGTGTTCGCTCTCGCTCTCTCTCTCTCTCGTGCTCGCTCTCTCTCTCTCTCGTGTTCTCTCTCTCTCTCTCGTGTTCTCTCTCTCTCGTGTTCTCTCTCTCTCTCTCGTGTTCTCTCTCTCTCGTGTTCGCTCTCGCTCTCTCTCTCTCGTGTTCGCTCTCTCTCTCGCTCTCTCGTGTTCTCTCTCTCTCTCTCGTGTTCTCTCTCTCTCTCTCTCGTGTTCGCTCTCTCTCTCTCTCGTGTTCGCTCTCGCTCTCTCTCTCTCTCTCTCGTGTTCGCTCTCGCTCTCTCCTCTCTCTCTCGTGTTCGCTCTCTCTCTCTCTCGTGTTTGCTCTCGCTCTCTCTCTCGTGTTCGCTCTCTCTCTCTCGTGTTCGCTCTCTCTCTCTCTCTCTCTGTGTTCGCTCTCTCTCTCTCTCTCTCTCTCTCGTGTTCGCTCTCTCTCTCTCTCGTGTTCGCTCTCTCTCGTGTTCGCTCTCTCTCTCTCTCGTGTTCGCTCTCTCTCTCTCTCTCGTGTTCGCCCTCTCTCTCTCTCTCTCGTGTTCGCTCTCTCTCTCTCTCTCTCGTGTTCGCTCTCTCTCTCGTGTTCGCTCTCTCTCTCTCTCTCGTGTTCGCTTTCTCTCTCTCGTGTTCGCTCTCTCTCTCTCTCTCTCGTGTTCGCTCTCTCTCTCTCTTGTGTTCGCTCTCTCTCTCTCTCGTGTTCGCTCTCTCTCTCTCGTGTTCGCTCTCTCTCTCTCGTGTTCGCTCTCTCTCTCTCGTGTTCGCTCTCTCTCTCTCTCTCTCTCTCTCGTGTTCGCTCTCTCTCTCTCTCTCTCTCGTGTTCGCTCTCTCTCTCTCTCGTGTTCGCTCTCTCTCTCTCTCGTGTTCGCTCTCTCTCTCTCTCGTGTTCGCTCTCTCTCTCTCTCGTGTTCTCTCTCTCTCTCTCTCTCGTGTTCGCTCTCTCTCTCTCTCGTGTTCGCTCTCTCTCTCGTGTTCGCTCTCTCTCTCTCTCGTGTTCTCTCTCTCTCTCTCTCTCGTGTTCGCTCTCTCTCTCTCGTGTTCGCTCTCTCTCTCTCTCTCTCGTGTTCGCTCTCTCTCTCTCTCTCTCGTGTTCGCTCTCTCTCTCTCTCTCTCGTGTTCGCTCTCGCTCTCTCTCTCTCGTGTTCGCTCTCGCTCTCTCTCTCTCGTGTTCGCTCTCGCTCTCTCTCTCTCGTGTTCGCTCTCGCTCTCTCTTTCTCCCTCGTGTTCGTTCTCGCTCTCTCTCTCTCGTGTTCGCTCTCGCTCTCTCTCTCTCGTGTTCGCTCTCTCTCTCTCTCTCTCTCTCTCGTGTTCGCTCTCGCTCTCTCTCTCTCTCGTGTTCGCTCTCTCTCTCTCTCGTGTTCGCTCTCGCTCTCTCTCTCTCTCGTGTTCGCTCTCGCTCTCTCTCTCTCTCTCTCGTGCTCGCTCTCTCTCTCTCTCGTGTTCTCTCTCTCTCTCTCGTGTTCTCTCTCTCTCTCTCTCGTGTTCTCTCTCTCTCGTGTTCTCTCTCTCTCTCTCGTGTTCTCTCTCTCTCTCTCGTGTTCTCTCTCTCTCGTGTTCGCTCTCGCTCTCTCTCTCTCGTGTGCTCTCGCTCTCTCTCTCTCTCGTGTTTGCTCTCGCTCTCTCTCTCGTGTTTGCTCTCGCTCTCTCTCTCGTGTTCGCTCTCTCTCTCTCTCTCTCTCTCTCGTGTTCGCTCTCTCTCTCTCTCTCTCGTGTTCGCTCTCTCTCTCTCTCTCGTGTTCGCTCTCTCTCTCTCTCGTGTTCGCTCTCTCTCTCGTGTTCGCTCTCTCTCTCGTGTTCGCTTTCTCTCTCTCGTGTTCGCTCTCTCTCTCTCTCTCGTGTTCGCTCTCTCTCGTGTTCGCTCTCTCTCGTGTTCGCTCTCTCTCTCTCTCTCGTGTTCGCTCTCTCTCTCTCTCGTGTTCGCTCTCTCTCTCTCTCGTGTTCGCCCTCTCTCTCTCTCTCGTGTTCGCTCTCTCTCTCTCTCTCTCGTGTTCGCTCTCTCTCTCTCTCGTGTTCGCTCTCGCTCTCTCTCTCTCTCGTGTTCGCTCTCGCTCTCTCTCTCTCTCGTGTTCGCTCTCGCTCTCTCTCTCTCTCGTGTTCGCTCTCTCTCTCTCGTGTTCGCTCTCTCTCTCTCTCTCTCGTGTTCGCTCTCTCTCTCTCTCTCTCTCTGTTCGTTTCTCTCTCTCTCTCTCGTGTTCGCTCTCTCTCTCGTGTTCGCTCTCTCTCTCTCGTGTTCGCGTCTCTCTCTCTCTCTCGTGTTCGCTCTCTCTCTCTCTCTCTCTCTCTCTCTCGTGTTCGCTCTCTCTCTCTCTCTCGTGTTCGCTCTCTCTCTCGTGTTCGCTCTCTCTCGCGCTCTCTCTCGCTCTCTCTCGCGCTCTCTCTCGCTCTCGTGTTCGCTCTCTCTCTCTCTCTCGTGTTCGCTCTCTCTCTCGTGTTCGCTCTCTCTCGCGCTCTCTCTCTCGTGTTCGCTCTCTCTCTGGTGTTCGCTCTCTCTCGCGCTCTCTCTCTCGTGTTCGCTCTCTCTCTCTCTCTCTCTCGTGTTCTCTCTCTCTCTCTCTCAAATTCAAATTCAAATTCAAGCTGCTTTATTGGCATGAAAAACATTGTGTCAATATTGCCAAAGCAACAATGTATACAATATACATTGTAATACAATTAAAACAATGACAAATAATAATATAGAATGGCAGTAAATAATAATACAAAATTAAATATAAAAAATAGTAACAATAAAATGGTAACAGTCAATAGTCGAATGTAATGTATGGTGTAATGCACCACTACCACCACCACTATCATTAAACTGCTATCATTACCATTACCACCCATACCATTACTATTTGGAATGATAAACAACAATAATAATACTAATAACAATAACAGTAATAACAATAACAGTCATAATAAGTAAGTTACTGCTTACTATGCAGATGTTATTATTCAGTGTCCCTCAGGCTATGGCAGGCAAATACATATTTGGCTGCAAGAGGAGCCATTGCTCCTTCGCCCATGAGTATTTTTAGTTTTTCCTCTGGGTTTAATAAGTTAAAATTTGGAATAAATGTAGTCATTTCTGTGAATAATGAATCTCTTGGTGAGGAATATTTATCACAGTAAAGGAGAAAGTGCATCTCTGTTTCTACCTCCCCTGTCGTGCAGTGACCACATACACGCTCCTCTTTGGGTAGCCATGTCTTTTTATGTCTGCCGGTTTCTATTGCCAATCGGTGGTCACTCAGCCTGTACTTGGTAAGGATCTGTCTCTGCTTCGAATCTCTGACAGAGTAGAGATATTCAGCCAATTCATATTCTCTGTTTAGGGTCAGATAGCAATTTAGTCGGCTTTGGGATTTTGTTTCGTTTTTCCAATGTTGTAAATATGAGTCCTTTGATTGGTTCATGATTTTGTTTATTGGAATTCTTTCTTTTGAAGCAGTGCCGGTGTCAGCTTGGTTGGTTAGGTCCAACACCAGCTGACTGAGAGGGCTCGTTTCTGGGCTCAGTTCTTGGGTTTGAAGTGCTTTAAATTGCAGACTCGAATTTGGACTTGAATTTAGATGTAGCCAAAATTTTAATGATCTTTTCTGTATTTTCATTATTACTGGAAAGCGGCCCAATTCTGCCCTACATGCATTAGTTGGTGTATTTCTCTGGACTTGTAGGATATTCCGACAGAATTCTGCATGTAGGGTTTCAATTGGATGTTTGTCCCACATTTTAAAGTCCAGTTTATTGAGTGGCCCCCAAACCTCACTTCCGTAAAGAGCTATTGGTAGGATTACACTGTCAAATATTTTGGTCCAAATTCTAATTGGGATGTTGATTTTGAATAATTTCATTTTTATTGCATACAATGCTCTGCGGGCTTTTTCTTTGAGTGCATTCACTGCCATATTAAAGTTTCCCGATGCAGATATGGTCAGACCAAGGTAGGTGTAATTTTTTGTGTGTTCAATTATGGTGTTGTTCAGGGTGAATTTATATTTGTGTTTCTGACATCTGTTTTGTTTTTGGAAAATCATGATTTTAGTTTTTGGGAAATTTACTGCCAGGGCCCAATTATGGCAATATTGCTCTAGAATATTAATGTTCTGTTGAAGACCTTCTTTGGTTGGTGATAGAAGTACCAAGTCATCAGCATATAGCAGGTATTTCACCTCTGTGTCAAATAGTGTGAGTCCTGGGGCTGGAGAATGGTCCAACATGTCTGCTAATTCATTGATATAAATGTTGAAAAGATTTGGACTCAAACTACAGCCTTGTCTCACACCTCGACATTGTGAAAAGAATTCTGTTCTTTGGTTTTTGATTTTTATTGCACACTTGTTTTCTGTGTACATACATTTTATTAAGTCATACACCTTACCACCAAGCCCACTTTGTAGAATTTTGTAGAATAGCCCTTCGTGCCAAATAGAATCAAATGCTTTTTTAAAGTCAATAAAGCAAGCAAAGATTTTGCCCTCTTTTTTTTGGTGGACGTGTTTATTAATTAGTGTGTGTAAGGTGTATATATGGTCAGTAGTGCGATGGTTAGGGAGAAAGCCAATTTGACATTTAGTTATTACATTTTTTTCTTGAAGAAAGGTTTGGATTCTTGAATTCAAAATGCTACAGAAAACCTTTCCCAAGTTACTGTTTACACAAATTCCCCTGTAATTATTGGGGTCTGATTTGTCTCCACTTTTGTGGATAGGGGAGATGAGCCCCTGGTTCCAGACATCAGGGAAGCAGCCAGAAGTTAAAACCATGTTGAACAATTTAAGCACAGCATTTTGCAACTCAGGTGTGCTGTTTTTCAGCATTTCATTTCTGATGTTGTCTAGACCACAAGCCTTCTTTGATTTAATAGATTTGAGCTTTTCATTTAGTTCTTGTTGGGTTATTGGGTAATCTAATGGATTTTGGTTATTTTTAATGACTGATTCAAGGATTTTCAATTTTTCTTTAATTTCTAATTGGTTCTGTTTTAAGTCTTTTTGTGGGATGTTTTTGTATAGATTATCAAAATAAGTTTTCCAAATTCCTACATCTTGTATGGCTAATTCTTGTGGCTTTGTTGTGCTTAAATTGTTCCACATGTCCCAGAACTGATTTTGGTCAATTGCGTTTTCAATTTCATCAAGTGTCTTGTTGGTATAATTCAGTTTCTTGCGTTTCAGTGTATGTTTATACTGTTTCAGAGTTTCAAAGTATTCATATCGTAGCTCTGGGTTGTTTTGCTGCTTATGTTTTTTGTTTGACATTTGTCTTAGGTGTTTTCTAATTGTTTTACATTCATTATCAAACCATTTGTCAGAAACATTTTGTTTTTTGTTTCTGATGTTGCATTTCTTTGGTTTTCTCAAATTTGCTTTCGATGCTGCTTTTTGGAATATGCAGTTGATGTTTAGAGTAGCCGAATTGACACCATCTTTATTGTTTTGGTATTGTGAGTTATTGAAAAACTGTATAGAGTTCATCATTTCTTTTGAGTTCAATGTTTCAATGAATCCCTCTGCACTGTTTGGAGCCCATCTGTATGATTGGTTTATGTTGAAGAGTTTATTGGGCAGTTTTTTTGAATGAATATTGCCGGTTAATTTCTTCAAAAACACGTTGATCTGACTGTGATCTGACAATGGTGTCTGTGGTCTGACAGTGAATGCACTAATGGAGGAGGGGTCAATGTCCGTGATGGCATAATCGACTACACTTGTCCCAAGAGCTGAGCAGTAAGTAAACTGACCTAAAGAGTCCCCTCTGATTCTACCATTAAGCATGTACAGGCCTAAGGCTCGACAGAGATGCACTAACTCCTTCCCATTTTTGTTCAGTATTTGGTCAGGACTGTTTCTATTATTTATAATAGGGCTACTGTACAAGGAGGGGTGACCAAATATGTGGTGGTTACCTCCCGCATCAGTGTAGTCAGGCTCAGAACCTGTTCTTGCATTGAAATCTCCACAAAGAAGCACTTTACCCTCTGCCTGAAATGTAATGATTTCTGTATGGAGATTGTCAAAAAACTGATCATCATAATATGGTGAATCTGAAGGAGGAGCATAAGCTGCACATATGTACACATCATTGTCACAATAGATTGTACCTTTGTTAAGTTTTAGCCAAATGTGACTGGTACCTTTTTTCATTTCATTCAGTGCCAAGTCCTGCTTATGCCAAATGATGATTCCACCTGAGTCTCGGCCCCGTTTAACATTTTTATGTTTGATTGATGGTAGTAAACTTTCCCTATAGCCTGAGGGACACTGAGTATCTATGTCTCCACGACACCATGTTTCCAGTAGGATTATGATGTCCTGTCCTTTGATGTTTTTAATCAATTCTGGATTTGTTGTTTTATAACCAAAATGTGAAGAGTAAAGTCCCTGGATATTCCAAGAGCTGATAGTTAATGATCTCATTTATAATAAGTGATATTCACTGGTTTGAGTAAAGTACATTGAAAACAATACATCTCTCTCTCTCTCGTGTTCTCTCTCTCTCTCTCGTGTTCTCTCTCTCTCTCTCGTGTTCTCTCTCTCTCTCTCTCGTGTTCGCTCTCTCTCTCTCTCGTGTTCGCTCTCGCTCTCTCTCTCTCTCTCTCGTGTTCGCTCTCGCTCTCTCTCGCGCTCTCTCTCGCTCTCTCGTGTTCGCTCTCTCTCTCTCTCTCGTGTTCGCTCTCTCTCTCTCTCTCTCTCGTGTTCGCTCTCTCTCTCTCTCTCTCGTGTTCTCTCTCTCTCTCTCGTGTTCTCTCTCTCTCGTGTTCTCTCTCTCTCTCTCTCGTGTTCGCTCTCTCTCTCTCTCGTGTTCGCTCTCGCTCTCTCTCTCTCTCTCTCGTGTTCGCTCTCGCTCTCTCTCTCTCTCTCTCTCTCGTGTTCGCTCTCGCTCTCTCTCTCGTGTTCGCTCTCGCTCTCTCTCTCTCTCGTGTTTGCTCTCGCTCTCTCTCTCGTGTTCGCTCTCTCTCTCTCGTGTTCGCTCTCTCTCTCTCGTGTTCGCTCTCTCTCTCTCGTGTTCGCTCTCTCTCTCTCGTGTTCGCTTTCTCTCTCTCGTGTTCGCTCTCTCTCTCTCTCGTGTTCGCTCTCTCTCTCTCTCGTGTTCGCCCTCTCTCTCTCTCTCGTGTTCGCCCTCTCTCTCTCTCTCGTGTTCGCTCTCTCTCTCTCTCTCTCGTGTTCTCTCTCTCGTGTTCTCTCTCTCTCTCTCTCTCGTGTTCGCTCTCTCTCTCTCTCGTGTTCGCTCTCTCTCTCTCTCGTGTTCGCTCTCGCTCTCGTGTTCGCTCTCGCTCTCTCTCTCTCTCTCTCGTGTTCGCTCTCGCTCTCTCTCTCTCGTGTTCGCTCTCGCTCTCTCTCTCGTGTTCGCTCTCGCTCTCTCTCTCTCGTGTTCGCTCTCGCTCTCTCTCTCTCGTGTTCGCTCTCGCTCTCTCTCTCTCGTGTTCGCTCTCGCGCTCTCTCTCTCGTGTTCGCTCTCTCTCTCTCGTGTTCGCTCTCTCTCTCTCGTGTTCGCTCTCTCTCTCTCTCTCTCTCTCTCTCTCGTGTTCGCTCTCTCTCTCTCTCTCGTGTTCGCTCTCTCTCTCGTGTTCGCTCTCTCTCGCGCTCTCTCTCGCTCTCTCGTGTTCGCTCTCTCGTGTTCGCTCTCTCTCGCTCTCTCGTGTTCGCTCTCTCTCGCTCTCTCGTTCGCTCTCTCTCTCTCTCTCTCTCTCGTGTTCTCTCTCTCTCTCTCTCTCTCTCTCTCGTGTTCGCTCTCTCTCTGGTGTTCGCTCTCTCTCGCGCTCTCTCTCTCGTGTTCTCCCTCTCGTGTTCGCTCTCTCTCTCTTTCAATTTCAATTAAGTTCACTTCAAAGGGCTTTATTGGCATGGGAAACATATGTTTACATTGCCAAAGCAACTGAAATAGATAATACTCTCTCTCGCGCTCTCGCTCTTATCTAATCAGTGTTTCTGTCTGTCACATCCCTCTATGATAAGATGTGAAAACCCTCCTCCAGGAATGGCTGCTCTGCTCCAGTGACACAACACGAGTGCTTCTGCTCCACACGTCTAAAAATGGATCCTGATAAGAGGATAGAAACGGAGGTTGTTCCCCGGACAGAGTGCTTTTTGGTAAAATCCACAGCAAACATACTTCAAAGACAAAAATCACAGCCTCTGTTCTGTGGCTGAGGTGGTTTTTCGCTTCATCGTCAAGGTTGTCTAAGAGAAGAAATCAGGCCTGGGTGATTTTCCAGTAATGTGGTGTCTTTCACGAGCTGCATGTCCCCAGATACCTCAGCCTAAATCCTCTCCGAGTGTCATCATCCTCCGAAAATCTCTCCTCTCTGCCGGTAGAGTTCTGGATTTGAGAGCATGATACACACTGAAGAAACACTCACCTATGAGGGGTGAAGAATGTCAGGAAAGACACACTGGACAACACTGAAACACCAAGACCACATCAGAGAATAGAGATTCCTCTCCAGTGTATTATGCTATTGCAACGCACTCTGATGAAACCAATTGTCTTTAATATTATGCTGAGTAGATGGCATTTCACTCCTCATCTCCTACCAAAGCAGTGAGTCTGGAATCCTTTCTTTCTTCAGAGTTTAATCACACAGCTCTTCAAAAGGGCTCTGTTAGTTTAAAAGTAAATGCTGATCTCATTCAAGCTACTGTATCATAATGACAGCTAATCAGGTTAATCAGGCAGTTAGCCTGTGCACATACAGTAGTCAGCTGGACTGCATGACAATGCAGTTTTGATTTGTGCTCATTGCTCATGTCAACATCATTATGCCATCAGAGTTCATACCTGCATCATTTGGTTTGGTGAACAAATATGTGTGGATGATTCATTCAGCTCAGAGGTTAAACAAATGTAGAAGCAGAGTGATTTTTGTACAGATGAAAACAATCTCTGATATGCCTGAAAAACCAACAAGTGACTCGCCTCTGCTGGCATTAAATGTGAATTAAAGGCTCTGTGAAAAAAATATGTTTACCTCTTTGGAGACAGAAATGTAGTTTTATAAACTGTCTTGAAAGAAAGATACACGTGTTTATTTCAAAAGGAAAACCTCTAAGAGGACCTCAGGTTAATGTGTACTTTATCAGCCAAGTTGTTGTAGCAGAACGATGCTACTGTAGCCTGGCTTCCAACCCTAGTGGAGGGGTGAACTACTCTAACAATAGGGACCTTAGTTTGAAGAAGATGGGGACACCCTCTGAAAGCCCTCGAGGCTTGAACACACCATAAAAACTGGTCAACAGTCAGAGATGGGGAGACCCTTGATGAGGGAGAGAGATGGGGGAGACCCTTGATGAGGGAGAGAGATGGGGGAGACCCTTGATGAGGGAGAGAGATGGGGGAGACCCTTGAGGGAGAGAGATGGGGGAGACCCTTGATGAGGGAGAGAGATGGGGGAGACCCTTGATGAGGGAGAGAGATGGGGGAGACCCTTGATGAGGGAGAGAGATGGGGGAGACCTTTGATGAGGGAGAGAGATGGGGGAGACCCTTGATGAGGGAGAGAGATGGAGACCCTTGATGAGGGAGAGAGATGGAGACCCTTGATGAGGGAGAGAGATGGAGACCCTTGATGAGGGAGAGAGATGGAGACCCTTGATGAGGGAGAGAGATGGGGGAGACCCTTGATGAGGGAGAGAGATGGGGGAGACCCTTGATGAGGGAGAGAGATGGGGGAGACACTTGATGAGGGAGAGAGATGGGGGAGACCCTTGATGGGGGAGACACTTGATGAGGGAGAGAGATGGGGGAGACACTTGATGAGGGAGAGAGATTGAGGAGGGAGAGAGATGGGGGAGAGAGATGGGGGAGACACTTGATGAGGGAGAGAGATTTGGGAGACACTTGATGAGGGAGAGAGATGGGGGAGACCCTTGATGGGGGAGACCCTTGATGAGGGAGAGAGATGGGGGAGACCCTTGATGAGGGAGAGAGATGGGGGAGACCCTTGATGAGGGAGAGAGATGGGGGAGACCCTTGATGAGGGAGAGAGATGGGGGAGACCCTTGATGAGGGAGACACTTGATGAGGGAGAGAGATGGGGGAGACACTTGATGAGGGAGAGAGATGGGGGAGACACTTGATGAGGGAGAGAGATGGGGGAGACCCTTGATGAGGGAGAGAGATGGAGACCCTTGATGAGGGAGAGAGATGAGGGATACACTTGATGAGGGAGAGAGATGGGGGAGACACTTGATGAGGGAGAGAGATGGGGAGACCCTTGATGGGGGAGACCCTTGATGGGGGAGACCCTTGATGGGGGAGACCCTTGATGGGGGAGACACTTGATGGGGGAGACCCTTGATGAGGGAGAGAGATGGAGACCCTTGATGAGGGAGAGAGATGGGGGAGACACTTGATGAGGGAGAGAGATGGGGGAGACACTTGATGAGGGAGACACTTGATGGGAGAGACCCTTGATGAGGGAGAGAGATGGGGGAGACCCTTGATGGGGGAGACCCTTGATGGGGGAGACCCTTGATGAGGGAGAGAGATGGGGGAGACCCTTGATGAGGGAGAGAGATGGGGGAGACCCTTGATGAGGGAGACACTTGATGAGGGAGAGAGATGGGGGAGACACTTGATGAGGGAGAGAGATGGGGGAGACACTTGATGGGGAGACCCTTGATGGGGGAGACCCTTGATGGGGGAGACACTTGATGGGGGAGACACTTGATGGGGGAGACCCTTGATGAGGGAGAGATATGGGGGAGACACTTGATGAGGGAGAGAGATGGGGGAGACACTTGATGAGGGAGAGAGATGGGGGAGACACTTGATGAGGGAGAGAGATGGGGGAGACACTTGATGAGGGAGAGAGATGGGGGAGACCCTTGATGAGGGAGACACTTGATGGGGGAGACCCTTGATGAGGGAGAGAGATGGGGGAGACCCTTGATGAGGGAGAGAGATGGGGGAGACCCTTGATGAGGGAGAGAGATGGGGGAGACCCTTGATGAGGGAGAGAGATGGGGGAGACCCTTGATGAGGGAGAGAGATGGGGGAGACGCTTGATGAGGGAGAGAGAGAGATGGGGGAGACGCTTGATGAGGGAGAGAGAGAGATGGGGGAGACGCTTGATGAGGGAGAGAGATGGGGGAGACGCTTGATGAGGGAGAGAGAGAGATGGGGGAGACGCTTGATGAGGGAGAGCGAGAGATGGGGGAGACGCTTGATGAGGGAGAGAGAGAGATGGGGGAGACCCTTGATGAGGTAGAGAGAGAGATGGGGGAGACCCTTGAGGGAGAGAGAGATGGGGGAGAACCTTGAGGGAGAGAGAGATGGGGGAGACCCTTGATGAGGGAGGGAGAGAGAGATGGGGGAGACCCTTGATGAGGGAGGGAGAGAGAGATGGGGGAGACCCTTGATGAGGGAGAGAGAGATGGGGGAGACCCTTGATGAGGGAGGGAGAGAGATGAAGACCCTTTCCCCTCTGAAAGCTTCTTGGCAGGATCAGGCTGAGGGATTCCCTGGTGCAGAGAGATGTGTCCTCTGGCTGCTACTATCAGCTACTTCTGTCTGAACTCTCCTTGCATTGGCCCTCATCCTAAATGAACAGATCTGTTGTCTACACCCCACTCTGAGCGATCCCTCCCAGCTCCACTGATAATGAGAAATGCCCTAAGATTCCTATATCAGTAAGAGATGAAAGGAGGGAAGAGAAGGTCACTCATACATTATTAAGCATTGTGGGTGAGTGTGCGTGTGCACGGTTTGTGTGTGTATCCATATGCCTTTGGGTGGATCTAATGTGTATATCGTTACAGTTTCCTAAGCTCTCAAGTTATACAATACAGAAACATTGTTTAGTTGAATCCAGGCTCCCCACCTTGCTGATTCAGTTGTGCTGATGTTGGATTCAGGTGGAGGGAATCTCTGGCACAAACAGAAGACAGGGCAGAAACACACTGATCTGCATCCACTAGATTAATACTCTCCACTGTTTAGTGTTCATCTAGTTGTGCTGATGTTGGATTCAGGTGGAGGGAATCTCTGACACAAACAGAAGACAGGGCAGAAACACACTGATCTGCATCCACTAGATTAATACTCTCCACTGTTTAGTGTTCATCTAGTTGTGCTGATGTTGGATTCAGGTGGAGGGAATCTCTGACACAAACAGAAGACAGGGCAGAAACACACTGATCTGCATCCACTAGATTAAGCTTAAACAGACATCCATCCACTCCAACAAAGCTAATCCACCATACATTTTATTCTCCCTGGTGAGTGTTTTTCATGCATAAGGATGGCCTGGCATCACTAATCTTAGCATTGTGTTTGAATAAAAATGGCCGCCTCTTCCTCCTCCTATATTGTGATTCATGCTGTGAGTGTAAGGACCCAGAACTCATATTCAAAGGAAATCACAGACATCTAATGTCTTGGGTGTTTTTCTTTGTGATATACAGACATGCAATGGAAATGAATTAGATACTACACCATTTCACCCACCAATGTTCTGTTCAGCAAGAACAAATTTATAGGCCATTTTCATATTTGGAGGTTGATATAACCCCTAATTATTTGTAATTAGGAATTTCACTTTTCTGACCAACTATCATCAGATCAGATGTTCTTTGTGGAGGGTCCAGATTCCCATAGAGAATGCCTGCAGTTTGCCATTAGTTGCACCAGGGGTGGCCAACTGTAATGGGGGTGGGGGCCACAAAACCTGAACTCATCATGAGGTGCCGCAGTGCCTCGTGGTTCTGCGTACCAACATCCCCCATCTAACTAATTGAATGCAGTTCTACACTAATTTAATGCAGTTCTACACATTTTGCAATAGGGTGGAGGCAAATATTTGCTGTTCTTAATATGATAACTGATGATCAATGGGCCCCACCCCGTCTGCTAGACTAATTTGTCAGTCATGTTTTTTTGCTGACATAGGCTAATTGAGTGACTGCAGAACCAAATTTCTAACTTGCACCTTGTAACTCACAACAGTAAGTTGAGACCCCGACCCCACCCCCACCCAAAATAAATATATACAGTACCAGTCAAAAGTTTGTTATTTCATAGTTTTGATGTCTTCACTATTATTCTACAATCTAGAAAATAGTCAAAATAAAGAAAAGCCCTGGAATGACTTGGCGTGTCAACTTTTGATGCCAAGCGTCACATCTGGAGGAAACCTGGCACCATTCCTATGGTCAAGCATGGTGGTGGCAGCATCATGCTGTGGGGATGTTTTTCAGCGGCAGGGATTGGGAGACCAATCAGGATCGAGGGAAAGATGAACGGAGCAAAGTACAGAGAGCTCCTTGATGAAAACCTGCTCCAGAGTGCTCAGGACCTCAGACTGTAGGCGAAGGTTCACCTTCCAGCAGGATAATGACCCTAACCACAGCCAAGAAAATGCAGGAATGGCTTCGGGACAAGTCTGAATGTCCTTGATTGGCCCAACCAGAGCCCGGACTTGAACCTAATTTAACATCTCTGGAGAGACATGAAAATAACTGTTTAGCTACGCTCCCCATTCAACCTGACAGAGCTTGAGAGGATCTGCAGAGAAGAATGGGAGAAATACAGGTGTGCCAAGCTTGTAGCGTCATACCCGAGAAGACTCGAGGCTGTAATCGCTGCCAAAGGTGCTTCAACAAAGTACTGAGTAAAGGGTCTAAATACTTATTGAAATGTGATATTTCATTTTTTGATTTGTGCGTTGGGCCAGTAACCGAAAGGTTGCTGAATCAAAACCCCGAGCTGACAAGGTAAAAATGTTGTTCTGTCCCTGAACAAGGCAGTTAACCCACTGTTCCCCGGTAGGCCGTCATTGTAAATTAGAATTTGTTCTTAACTGACTTGCCTAGTTAAATAAAGGTAAAAAAAAAAAAAATAGAAAATGTATATATTTTTTTTATTGGTCCTCAGGCTTACAAAAGGGGGTACCCCGTGGGCCGCCAGTGGCCCATCCCTGTGTTAGACCATACTCTTTCTTTCTCGCTTTCTCTCCATTCTCCCATTCTCTCCATCAGTTAGTCCTGAGTGCAGTCTTCCTTCCCTGTCGGTATGTGACCATGATTGTGTCCAGGAGGCTTTTCTTTGTAAAAAGGCTGTAATTGGCCTGTTAGCGGTTAAGACCTTGCCCGTTGTAAACTAAATGTCCCTGAGCTTCTCTTGGCCTGCTGGGAGGCCTCCAGCCAATGGGCCTTAAAACTGATTAATTTCCCATCAGCACCCTGGGGGAGCCTTTTATTTCAGCTTAAAAGCCCTTTACTGCAGCTCGGTGGCCAGTAAGGCTGAGGTCAGGCCTGTGGCAGTGTTTCTTATGCCGTTACTTTGCCACACAGATAAAGGGGATGTGCGCTCACTGTTTCACTACTGCCAAACTCTTCATTGAGAGGAAGGTAGGCTGTGCTTACGTTTTAATCAAATCTAAACTAAATGGGGAAAAAACATTAGTTTATGTTTCTAAATACAAGGTTTAGTGAAACAAAAAGCACTTCATGTGAATATGTGCACTGTGCATCACAGCTGAATAGGCTGCGCTTCCGCTGTCAAAATCCATGCCACAACTA
The DNA here is from genome assembly GCF_045679555.1 of Salvelinus alpinus. Lineage (NCBI taxonomy): Eukaryota > Metazoa > Chordata > Actinopteri > Salmoniformes > Salmonidae > Salvelinus > Salvelinus alpinus. The sequence continues at coordinate 80,988,927 of NC_092089.1, read as the reverse complement.
ACCGTGTTCGTGCTAAGGCCAGCTTTCGCTTGGTCTTAAATATCCCCACGAGCGCATACTGAAATTGTCACTTTGGCTCACATTTTTAAGGACACACCTCAGATATTTCCACCCCTCCCACCTCATTGTAAGCGAGCTCATATAAGAGTTAAATTATCAATACTGGCACTAGGGTTTGAAAATAGAATAGAAGTGCCGGCTTTAACAGGTAGAAATTGCAGACGAGCGTGCGTACTTAATGCCAACAGCAAATAGAGCCATAGGTATCGTAACCCAATTTCATCACAATTAATTTTCTTCTGCCTCATTTGACCTTGAATTGAATACAGTAACATGTTCAGTAGAGCTTACACATTGAATCAATTCCTGCCAAATGTTAGGCATTGAATCATTAAAAACAAGAGAACTGTTATAACACGTGTTCAATCTGACACATTCAGCCCTTCTCGTGATGACGGATGTGTATTTTCACTGGCTGAAATGTCTTCTGGTTGGGCCAGCGAGCGTGTGTAAGCGTGTTCGCGTGTGTGTGCTAGTGTTGATCTTTCCACTGCTGCTTGCTATTCAGACACACTCTGCTCTGTGTGGATGTGATTGAGTGGAAGGGAGCTGAGGGGAGCCATGCCAGAGCTCTGCCCTCAAGGTCACTCTATGAAGCTCTAAATCCCAGGAGGCCAGCGCCCAGGGAGGGAGGGAGGGATGAATGGATGGATGGAAAGAGGGAGGGAGGGATGAATGGATGGATGGAGGGAGGGAGGGAGGAGGGAACTAGTGAGAGGCACTGTGGACATTTCCTCCACGACATCTTATCATTACAGGGCATGAGGGTAACCTTGACCTCGACCAGCACTTTAACTCTCTCTCAAAGCCTTCAGCCCTTAGATAACTATCAACCTGATAAGATCAGAACTCCTAAGACAACCCAGGCCTCCTGTAATGAGCTAAACAGTATGGATGCATCGGGATCCTTTGAGAGACAGTGGCCCTGTGGATGTATCATGACCCTTTACATTTACATTTAAGTCATTTAGCAGACGCTCTTATCCAGAGCGACTTACAAGTTGGTGCATTCACCTTATGATGTCCAGTGGAACAACCACTTTACAATAGTGCATCTAACTCTAAGGGGGGGGGGGGTTAGAAGGATTACTTTATCCTATCCTAGGTATTCCTTAAAGAGGTGGGGTTTCAGGTGTCTCCGGAAGGTGGTGATTGATTCCGCTGACCTGGCGTCGTGGGGGAGTTTGTTCCACCATTGGGGTGCCAGAGCAGCGAACAGTTTTGACTGGGCTGAGCGGGAGCTGTACTTCCTCAGAGGTAGGGAGGCGAGTAGGCCAGAGGTGGATGAACGAACCTTTGAGAGACAGTGGCCCTGTAGATGTATCATGACCCTTTGAGAGACAGTGGCCCTGTGGATGTATCATGACCCTTTGAGAGACAGTGGCCCTGTGGATGTATCATGACCCTTTGAGAGACAGTGGCCCTGTGGATGTATCATGACCCTTTGCGAGACAGTGGCCCTGTGGATGTATCATGACCCTTTGAGAGACAGTGGCCCTGTGGATGTATCATGACCCTTTCGGGTGAACTGAGACACTTTTAAACTGAACATTGGTGTCAGTCTCTAAACTGACTCACGTTCTGTCTTCTTGCTGGCATTTGTGCCCTGTTTATTTTGACTGGTCAGTGAGACTTCACTGACTTTATTGTCCCCATGTGGGAATGTTGTTGCGGTATCATGTACACGTTTAAAGTGGTGTTTAAATACAGTAGAAAACAAATTGACAGTACAAAATACATAGGTTACATACCAATAAAGAGACTAGCCTGCTGGCCTTACTGGGTGGATAGGAACATTAGACAAGCTATTTAGGAGGGATATCACACCTGACACAAATGATTGTCTAGTTGTGTTTTTCTTGCCGGTGGGTGCCCTATACCTGCGCCCATATGTGGAGTAGTTCACAGTCTGGGTACAGGGGGTGGCTTGGGTCAAATACTGTCAATGAAAGATTTGTAAAACAGTCAGGATAGCACAGTCAACATTAATATCGCAGACTCTGACTGTTGTTGTAGATCAGGTCTGAACATTTATTGTCCAAGAGGACACTCTGATATTTGTATTCCTCTACAATCTCTATGTTTGACCTCTGAATAGATGTTGCAGAGGTAGGTGTTGTTTGACCTCTGATCGATGTTGCAGAGGTAGGTGTTGTTTGACCTCTGATCGATGTTGCAGAGGTAGGTGTTGTTTGACCTCTGATAGATGTTGCAGAGGTAGGTGTTGTTTGACCTCTGATCGATGTTGCAGAGGTAGGTGTTGTTTGACCTCTGATAGATGTTGCAGAGGTAGGTGTTTGACCTCTGATAGATGTTGCAGAGGTAGGTGTTGTTTGACCTCTGATAGATGTTGCAGAGGTAGGTGTTTGACCTCTGATAGATGTTGCAGAGGTAGGTGTTGTTTGACCTCTGATAGATGTTGCAGAGGTAGGTGTTGTTTGACCTCTGATAGATGTTGCAGAGGTAGGTGTTGTTTGACCTCTGATAGATGTTGCAGAGGTAGGTGTTTGACCTCTGATAGATGTTGCAGAGGTAGGTGGTGTTTGACCTCTGATAGATGTTGCAGAGGTAGGTATTGTTTGACCTCTGATAGATGTTGCAGAGGTAGGTGTTGTTTGACCTCTGATAGATGTTGCAGAGGTAGGTGTTGTTTGACCTCTGATAGATGTTGCAGAGGTAGGTGTTGTTTGACCTCTGATAGATGTTGCAGAGGTAGGTGTTGTTTGACCTCTGATAGATGTTGCAGAGGTAGGTGTTGTTTGACCTCTGATAGATGTTGCAGAGGTAGGTGTTGTTTGACCTCTGATAGATGTTGCAGAGGTAGGTGTTGTTTGACCTCTGATAGATGTTGCAGAGGTAGGTGTTGTTTGACCTCTGATAGATGTTGCAGAGGTAGGTGGTGTTTGACCTCTGATCGATGTTGCAGAGGTAGGTGTTGTTTGACCTCTGATAGATGTTGCAGAGGTAGGTGGTGTTTGACCTCTGATAGATGTTGCAGAGGTAGGTGGTGTTTGACCTCTGATAGATGTTGCAGAGGTAGGTGTTGTTTGACCTCTGATAGATGTTGCAGAGGTAGGTGTTGTTTGACCTCTGATAGATGTTGCAGAGGTAGGTGGTGTTTGACCTCTGATAGATGTTGCAGAGGTAGGTGTTGTTTGACCTCTGATCGATGTTGCAGAGGTAGGTGTTGTTTGACCTCTGATAGATGTTGCAGAGGTAGGTGTTGTTTGACCTCTGATAGATGTTGCAGAGGTATGTGGTGTTTGACCTCTGATAGATGTTGCAGAGGTAGGTGTTGTTTGACCTCTGATAGATGTTGCAGAGGTAGGTGGTGTTTGACCTCTGATAGATGTTGCAGAGGTAGGTGTTGTTTGACCTCTGATAGATGTTGCAGAGGTAGGTGTTGTTTGACCTCTGATAGATGTTGCAGAGGTAGGTGTTGTTTGACCTCTGATAGATGTTGCAGAGGTAGGTGTTGTTCACTTCCTGAAGTCTATGCACATCTCTTTGATCTCGTTGGTTTCGACGACAAATTGTGATTCATCACTCGACGAAGTCATTTAGGACCGGACTAGTTTGTTACGGCTGGTCAGTGACACCAGTTGATTTTTGACTGGTCAGTGACACCATGACTGCTGTAAAACTGCAGTAAAACAAACATCCCCTCTGTCATCTAGGAATTAAAGCACCTTGACACTGTGGAACCACTCATGACTGTCTAATTGGTTAACAAGGTCTTGAGAGACATTTACATTGGAACAACAGTAAGGTTTTAACAGCCTTTGTCATGGAAACCCAGATATGAGAGAGTAATGACAGCATCAGGGATGCAGGGGACAGAGGTAACCTCATTGGTCCTTTATTATACCAGACAGAGGTAACCTCATTAGTCCTTTATTATACCAGACAGAGGTAACCTCATTAGTCCTTTATTATACCAGACAGAGGTAACCTCATTAGTCCTTTATTATACCAGACAGAGGTAACCTCATTAGTCCTTTATTATACCAGACAGAGGTAATCTCATTAGTCCTTTATTATACCAGACAGAGGTAACCTCATTAGTCCTTTATTATACCAGACAGAGGTAACCTCATTAGTCCTTTATTATACCAGACAAAGGTAACCTCATTAGTCCTTTATTATACCAGACAGAGGTAACCTCATTAGTCCTTTATTATACCAGACAGAGGTAACCTCATTAGTCCTTTATTATACCAGACAGAGGTAACCTCATTAGTCCTTTATTATACCAGACAGAGGTAACCTCATTAGTCCTTTATTATACCAGACAGAGGTAACCTCATTAGTCCTTTATTATACCAGACAGAGGTAACCTCATTAGTCCTTTATTATACCAGACAGAGGTAACCTCATTAGTCCTTTATTATACCAGACAGAGGTAACCTCATTAGTCCTTTATTATACCAGACAGAGGTAACCTCATTAGTCCTTTATTATACCAGACAGAGGTAACCTCATTAGTCCTTTATTATACCAGACAGAGGTAACCTCATTAGTCCTTTATTATACCAGACCCTCAGCCTCCTCGTAACAATCAGCCTGCTGCTCAAGTGATTGGACATGGCAGTCAGGGCGCACACACGCACATTGACACACGCTCACACACACACGCATAGGCCTACACACACACACAGCATCAGTGTTAGCAGATGACAGTGACCTTTGAGGTGTGTGAAGTGTTGTCCTCATCATCACCAACTGTTTGTTTTGGCATCATGAGGCAGGAGAGCAGTTCAGTGCCACAGCCAGTCAACACACTTTACCGTCTGTCAGAGGGACAGGTAAAAGAAATGAGAGCCAGAAAGCCCATTTAGAGTTGTGAAATGGTTTAGATGGGAGGAATAGGCTGGGGTTGAATGTGTGATGTGTTATTGTTTACTCGGGGTCTTTTACTATAGGGATCTAAATGTGTTACACTTGGCAGAAAACAAGACTGCTTGCCCTGGGGTTGTGTCTGAATTGATGTGTGTGTCTGTAATATTAGGCCAGCGTTTTTTTTCTTTTTCAAGTTTTGAATGCCCGACTGCTTTAGAAATGGCCTTTTGCTTAGTACCAAAGCTAGTAATCTTCTTTTCGTGAGCTTTATTCCCTTAAATTGACCGTGACAGAGAAACATAAACCATCCCTGCTCTCTTACTGAAGTTTTATTGTGTAGATTCTATCTGAGGAGTGTGTTGTGGTAGTACTGTTGTTCAGCATCATCAGGAGGCCCTCTCTTACTAGAGGTCAGAGGAAGTTCAGCCAAGAGGGGAATGAATGCTTAATAACCTCTGAATAGAATGTAAAAGGTGATGTCACTGGACAGATGGCCTCTCATCCCTCCACTCTGAATAGAATGTAAAAGGTGATGTCACTGGACAGATGGCCTCTCATCCCTCCACTCTGAATAGAATGTAAAAGGTGATGTCACTGGACAGATGGCCTCTCATCCCTCCACTCTGAATAGAATGTAAAAGGCTGTGTCACTGGACAGATGGCCTCTCATCCCTCCACTCTGAATAGAATGTAAAAGGCTGTGTCACTGGACAGATGGCCTCTCATCCCTCCACTCTGAATAGAATGTAAAAGGTGATGTCACTGGACAGATGGCCTCTCATCCCTCCACTCTGAATAGAATGTAAAAGGCTGTGTCACTGGACAGATGGCCTCTCATCCCTCCACTCTGAATAGAATGTAAAAGGCTGTGTCACTGGACAGATGGCCTCTCATCCCTCCACTCTGAATAGAATGTAAAAGGTGATGTCACTGGACAGATGGCCTCTCATCCCTCCACTCTGAATAGAATGTAAAAGGCTGTGTCACTGGACAGATGGCCTCTCATCCCTCCACTCTGAATAGAATGTAAAAGGTGATGTCACTGGACAGATGGCCTCTCATCCCTCCACTCTGAATAGAATGTAAAAGGCTGTGTCACTGGACAGATGGCCTCTCATCCCTCCACTCTGAATAGAATGTAAAAGGCTGTGTCACTGGACAGATGGCCTCTCATCCCTCCACTCTGAATAGAATGTAAAAGGTGATGTCACTGGACAGATGGCCTCTCATCCCTCCACTCTGAATAGAATGTAAAAGGCTGTGTCACTGGACAGATGGCCTCTCATCCCTCCACTCTGAATAGAATGTAAAAGGTGATGTCACTGGACAGATGGCCTCTCATCCCTCCACTCTGAATAGAATGTAAAAGGTGATGTCACTGGACAGATGGCCTCTCATCCCTCCACTCTGAATAGAATGTAAAAGGCTGTGTCACTGGACAGATGGCCTCTCATCCCTCCACTCTGAATAGAATGTAAAAGGTGATGTCACTGGACAGATGGCCTCTCATCCCTCCACTCTGAATAGAATGTAAAAGGCTGTGTCACTGGACAGATGGCCTCTCATCCCTCCACTCTGAATAGAATGTAAAAGGCTGTGTCACTGGACAGATGGCCTCTCATCCCTCCACTCTGAATAGAATGTAAAAGGTGATGTCACTGGACAGATGGCCTCTCATCCCTCCACTCTGAATAGAATGTAAAAGGTGATGTCACTGGACAGATGGCCTCTCATCCCTCCACTCTGAATAGAATGTAAAAGGTGATGTCACTGGACAGATGGCCTCTCATCCCTCCACTCTGAATAGAATGTAAAAGGCTGTGTCACTGGACAGATGGCCTCTCATCCCTCCAACCACAAATAGGATCTTTTCCTCTCTGCTATTGCCAGACATGAATAAAAACACATGATTTTTGTTGTTGTAACATCTTACAGGGAGGGTTATATAAGCTATTAAAGAGGAAATGTAAGGGAATGAAACAAAGTAGCTAAAAGGGATTTTAGTCTATCTGATTGTACCGTATTCTAACTCTGTGTCTTTCTCTTTGCAGAAGGGATTCGTAACATGTCCATGGACTCCAACCCCATGCCGATGCCCATGTCAGACCCCAATGCCTGGGCCACCGCCATGAACAACCTTGGCATGGCTCCCATGAACATGACGGGACAGCCCCTTATGTCAGGTATGGGTCATTTAATCCTAACCATACTTCTACTGTAGTTATAACCATACCCCTACTGTAGTTATAACCATACCCCTACTGTAGTTATAACCATACCCCTACTGTAGTTATAACCGTACCCCTACTGTAGTTATAACCGTACCCCTACTGTAGTTATAACCGTACCCCTACTGTAGTTATAACCGTACCCCTACTGTAGTTATAACCGTACCCCTACTGTAGTTATAACCGTACCCCTACTGTAGTTATAACCGTACCCCTACTGTAGTTATAACCGTACCTCTACTGTAGTTATAACCGTACCTCTACTGTAGTTATAACCGTACCTCTACTGTAGTTATAACCGTACCTCTACTGTAGTTATAACCGTACCCCTACTGTAGTTATAACCGTACCCCTACTGTAGTTATAACCGTACCCCTACTGTAGTTATAACCGTACCCCTACTGTAGTTATAACCGTACCCCTACTGTAGTTATAACCGTACCCCTACTGTAGTTATAACCGTACCCCTACTGTAGTTATAACCGTACCCCTACTGTAGTTATAACCGTACCCCTACTGTAGTTATAACCGTACCCCTACTGTAGTTATAACCGTACCCCTACTGTAGTTATAACCGTACCCCTACTGTAGTTATAACCGTACCTCTACTGTAGTTATAACCGCACCCCTACTGTAGTTATAACCGTACCCCTACTGTAGTTATAACCGTACCCCTACTGTAGTTATAACCGTACCTCTACTGTAGTTATAACCGTACCTCTACTGTAGTTATAACCGTACCTCTACTGTAGTTATAACCGTACCCCTACTGTAGTTATAACCGTACCTCTACTGTAGTTATAACCGTACCCCTACTGTAGTTATAACCGTACCCCTACTGTAGTTATAACCGTACCCCTACTGTAGTTATAACCGTACCCCTACTGTAGTTATAACCGTACCCCTACTGTAGTTATAACCGTACCCCTACTGTAGTTATAACCGTACCCCTACTGTAGTTATAACCGTACCCCTACTGTAGTTATAACCGTACCCCTACTGTAGTTATAACCGTACCCCTACTGTAGTTATAACCGTACCCCTACTGTAGTTATAACCGTACCCCTACTGTAGTTATAACCGTACCTCTACTGTAGTTATAACCGTACCTCTACTGTAGTTATAACCGTACCTCTACTGTAGTTATAACCGTACCTCTACTGTAGTTATAACCGTACCTCTACTGTAGTTATAACCGTACCTCTACTGTAGTTATAACCGTACCTCTACTGTAGTTATAACCGTACCCCTACTGTAGTTATAACCGTACCCCTACTGTAGTTATAACCGTACCCCTACTGTAGTTATAACCGTACCCCTACTGTAGTTATAACCGTACCCCTACTGTAGTTATAACCGTACCCCTACTGTAGTTATAACCGTACCTCTACTGTAGTTATAACCGTACCTCTACTGTAGTTATAACCGTACCTCTACTGTAGTTATAACCGTACCTCTACTGTAGTTATAACCGTACCTCTACTGTAGTTATAACCGTACCTCTACTGTAGTTATAACCGTACCTCTACTGTAGTTATAACCGTACCTCTACTGTAGTTATAACCGTACCCCTACTGTAGTTATAACCGTACCTCTACTGTAGTTATAACCGTACCTCTACTGTAGTTATAACCGTACCTCTACTGTAGTTATAACCGTACCTCTACTGTAGTTATAACCGTACCCCTACTGTAGTTATAACCGTACCCCTACTGTAGTTATAACCGTACCTCTACTGTAGTTATAACCGTACCTCTACTGTAGTTATAACCGTACCTCTACTGTAGTTATAACCGTACCTCTACTGTAGTTATAACCGTACCCCTACTGTAGTTATAACCGTACCCCTACTGTAGTTATAACCGTACCCCTACTGTAGTTATAACCGTACCCCTACTGTAGTTATAACCGTACCCCTACTGTAGTTATAACCGTACCCCTACTGTAGTTATAACCGTACCCCTACTGTAGTTATAACCGTACCCCTACTGTAGTTATAACCGTACCCCTACTGTAGTTATAACCGTACCCCTACTGTAGTTATAACCGTACCTCTACTGTAGTTATAACCGTACCCCTACTGTAGTTATAACCGTACCCCTACTGTAGTTATAACCGTACCCCTACTGTAGTTATAACCGTACCCCTACTGTAGTTATAACCGTACCCCTACTGTAGTTATAACCGTACCCCTACTGTAGTTATAACCGTACCCCTACTGTAGTTATAACCGTACCCCTACTGTAGTTATAACCGTACCCCTACTGTAGTTATAACCGTACCCCTACTGTAGTTATAACCGTACCCCTACTGTAGTTATAACCGTACCCCTACTGTAGTTATAACCGTACCCCTACTGTAGTTATAACCGTACCCCTACTGTAGTTATAACCGTACCCCTACTGTAGTTATAACCGTACCCCTACTGTAGTTATAACCGTACCCCTACTGTAGTTATAACCGTACCCCTACTGTAGTTATAACCGTACCTCTACTGTAGTTATAACCGTACCTCTACTGTAGTTATAACCGTACCCCTACTGTAGTTATAACCGTACCCCTACTGTAGTTATAACCGTACCCCTACTGTAGTTATAACCGCACCCCTACTGTAGTTATAACCGCACCCCTACTGTAGTTATAACCGCACCCCTACTGTAGTTATAACCGTACCTCTACTGTAGTTATAACCGTACCCCTACTGTAGTTATAACCGTACCCCTACTGTAGTTATAACCGTACCCCTACTGTAGTTATAACCGTACCCCTACTGTAGTTATAACCGTACCCCTACTGTAGTTATAACCGTACCCCTACTGTAGTTATAACCGTACCCCTACTGTAGTTATAACCGTACCCCTACTGTAGTTATAACCGTACCCCTACTGTAGTTATAACCGTACCCCTACTGTAGTTATAACCGTACCCCTACTGTAGTTATAACCGTACCCCTACTGTAGTTATAACCGTACCCCTACTGTAGTTATAACCGTACCCCTACTGTAGTTATAACCGTACCCCTACTGTAGTTATAACCGTACCCCTACTGTAGTTATAACCGTACCCCTACTGTAGTTATAACCGTACCCCTACTGTAGTTATAACCGTACCCCTACTGTAGTTATAACCGTACCCCTACTGTAGTTATAACCGTACCCCTACTGTAATTATAACCGTACCCCTACTGTAGTTATAACCGTACCCCTACTGTAGTTATAACCGTACCCCTACTGTAGTTATAACCGTACCTCTACTGTAGTTATAACCGTACCTCTACTGTAGTTATAACCGTACCTCTACTGTAATTATAACCGTACCCCTACTGTAGTTATAACCGTACCCCTACTGTAGTTATAACCGTACCCCTACTGTAGTTATAACCGTACCCCTACTGTAGTTATAACCGTACCTCTACTGTAGTTATAACCGTACCCCTACTGTAGTTATAACCGTACCCCTACTGTAGTTATAACCGTACCCCTACTGTAGTTATAACCGTACCTCTACTGTAGTTATAACCGTACCTCTACTGTAATTATAACCCTACCCCTGCTGTAATTATAACCGTACCCCTGCTGTAATTATAACCGTACCCCTGCTGTAGTTATAACCGTACCCCTGCTGTAGTTATAACCGTACCCCTGCTGTAGTTATAACCGTACCTCTGCTGTAGTTATAACCGTACCTCTACTGTAGTTATAACCGTACCTCTACTGTAGTTATAACCGTACCCCTACTGTAGTTATAACCGTACCCCTGCTGTAGTTATAAACCTACCCCTGCTGTAATTATAACCCTACCTCTGCTGTAGTTATAACCGTACCCCTGCTGTAGTTATAACCGTACCCCTGCTGTAGTTATAAACCTACCCCTGCTGTAATTATAACCGTACCTCTGCTGTAGTTATAACCGTACCCCTGCTGTAGTTATAACCGTACCTCTGCTGTAGTTATAACCGTACCTCTACTGTAGTTATAACCGTACCTCTACTGTAGTTATAACCGTACCCCTACTGTAGTTATAACCGTACCCCTACTGTAGTTATAACCGTACCCCTACTGTAGTTATAAACCTACCCCTGCTGTAATTATAACCCTACCTCTTCTGTAGTTATAACCCCACCTCTGCTGTAGTTATATCCTTAACCATAGGGGGAGTGTGTGTGGCTACATTAGAGACTAGGGGGAGTGTGTGACTACATTAGAGACTAAGGGGAGTGTGTGTGGCTGCAGTAGAGACTAGGGGGAGTGTGTGTGTGGCTACATTAGAGACTAGGGGGAGTGTCTGTGGCTACATTAGAGACTAGGGGGAGTGTCTGTGGCTACATTAGAGACTAGGGGGAGTGTCTGTGGCTACATTAGAGACTGGGGGGAGTGTCTGTGGCTACATTAGAGACTAGGGGGAGTGTGTGTGGCTGCAGTAGAGACTAGGGGGAGTGTCTGTGGCTACATTAGAGACTAGGGGGAGTGTGTGTGGCGACATTAGAGACTAGGGGGAGTGTGTGTGGCTACATTAGAGACTAGGGGGAGTGTGTGTGGCTACATTAGAGACTAGGGGGAGTGTGTGTTCCTGTGGCTGCAGTAGAGACTAGGGGGAGTGTCTGGCGTGTTTGTCTGAGTGTGTGTGGCTACATTAGAGACTGGGGGGAGTGTGTGTGGCTACATTAGAGACTAGGGGGAGTGTGTGGCTACATTAGAGACTGGGGGGAGTGTGTGTGGCGACATTAGAGACTAGGGGGAGTGTGTGTTCCTGTGGCTGCAGTAGAGACTAGGGGGAGTGTCTGTGTGGCTACAGTAGAGACTGGGGGGAGTGTGTGTTCCTGTGGCTGCAGTAGAGACTAGGGGGAGTGTCTGTGTGGCTACATTAGAGACTGGGGGGAGTGTGTGTTCCTGTGGCTGCAGTAGAGACTAGGGGGAGTGTCTGTGGCTACATTAGAGACTAGGGGGAGTGTGTGTGGCGACATTAGAGACTAGGGGGAGTGTGTGTTCCTGTGGCTACAGTAGAGACTAGGGGGAGCCTCTGTGGTTGCAGTAGAGACTAGGGGGAGTGTCTGGCGTGTTTGTCTGAGTGTGTGTGGCTACATTAGAGACTAGGGGGAGTGTGTGTGGCTACATTAGAGACTGGGGGGAGTGTGTGTGGCTACGTTAGAGACTGGGGGGAGTGTGTGTGGCGACATTAGAGACTAGGGGGAGTGTGTGTTCCTGTGGTTGCAGTAGAGACTAGGGGGAGTGTCTGTGTGGCTACATTAGAGACTGGGGGGAGTGTGTGTTCCTGTGGCTGCAGTAGAGACTAGGGGGAGTGTCTGTGTGGCAACATTAGAGACTGGGGGGAGTGTGTGTTCCTGTGGCTGCAGTAGAGACTAGGGGGAGTGTCTGTGTGGCTACATTAGAGACTGGGGGGAGTGTGTGTGGCTACATTAGAGACTGGGGGGAGTGTGTGTGGCTACATTAGAGACTAGGGGGAGTGTGTGGCTACATTAGAGACTGGGGGGAGTGTGTGTGGCGACATTAGAGACTAGGGGGAGTGTGTGTTCCTGTGGCTGCAGTAGAGACTAGGGGGAGTGTCTGATTAGAGACTGGGGGGAGTGTGTGTGGCTACATTAGAGACTGGGGGGAGTGTGTGTGGCTACATTAGAGACTAGGGGGAGTGTGTGTGGCAACATTAGAGACTGGGGGGAGTGTGTGTTCCTGTGGCTGCAGTAGAGACTAGGGGGAGTGTCTGTGGCTACATTAGAGACTAGGGGGAGTGTGTGTGGCGACATTAGAGACTATGGGGAGTGTGTGTCCCTGTGGCTGCAGTAGAGACTAGGGGGAGTGTCTGTGTGGCGACATTAGAGACTATGGGGAGTGTGTGTCCCTGTGGCTACAGTAGAGACTAGGGGGAGCGTCTGTGGTTGCAGTAGAGACTAGGGGGAGTGTCTGGCGTGTTTGTCTGTGTGTCTGCAGTATCCAGTGGATGTTTCTGACTAGCTGCAGACTAGTTGCTGGATTCTGTGGATGCTGCGCAACTCTGCTCACATTTGCCTACGTCGGCCATTTTCTTTGTCTCTATTAAAATGAACATGCTGCGCTGAGTCAGCCAGATGGACTTATGACTCTATTATCAGTCTGAGGACTTGAGATCCACACAGCTCAGTTCCAGACAGGTGGCAGGAGCTTTCAGAGTATCACCCTATCATCCTTACAAAATTCATGCTTGTTCTTACAATGTTCTCTATCGAAATATTAATGTTAAGTTCAAAAGAATACAAGATCAAAATTGCTGACATCATTCAAACCAATGAGGATGTGGAACTTTAAAGCCAGTTATCTCAGAATCATCTTTTTGCAGATAAAAGCGTATAGTCCAATGCTCTCTGTCATCATGTGTCACCAGAGGAAGAGGCAATTGCGAGAGGTTTTACTTTGCCCAAAATCTGTCCATGAAAATCTGTCCATGAAGCGAGGAGTGTTTGTATGGAGGTCAATGAGGGTGTTGATTTTGGTCAATATAAAATGTCATGGCTAATTTGCTATGTGAGGCTTATTTGTTCGAATGCACTGTCATAAAGATGGAGGATTCTACATGGATATAACCCATTTTAGCATGGACATTGCCATTGGGCGCTTCCACACCTTTTAAAATCATCTGGGTGGGGATTTCTATGAGTTGGGAGCAATCTGCCAATAAAGAAGAAAATTCACTACTTTAAAATGGAGATGGCCTCAATGGCGCTGCTCATGCTGTCACAGACGCTATAATGGCACAGATACAAAAATGAGTCCTCTATCTCAATGGCCTGTTGTTGACACATATCTGCCCTCTCATTGGCTAGAATGATCCCACCTGATCTCAACTCATCCTGCAGCCTTCCATCATTGAGGACATGTATTTCCTTTGTTAGAGCAGTCACTCAAATATCTTGTCAATATAATAGACAATCGGGTCACTCAGGTGACATTACAGTGGCAGAGCCCACAGATATGTTATCATGAGTCACCCAGTCAGGTGAAATTACAGTGGCAGAGCCAACAGATATGTTATCATGAGTTACTCAGTCAGGTGAAATTACAGTGGCAGAGCCCACAGATATGTTATCATGAGTTACTCAGTCAGGTGAAATTACAGTGGCAGAGCCCACAGATATGTTATCATGAGTCACCCAGTCAGGTGAAATTACAGTGGCAGAGCCAACAGATATGTTATCATGAGTTACTCAGTCAGGTGAAATTACAGTGGCAGAGCCCACAGATATGTTATCATGAGTCACCCAGTCAGGTGAAATTACAGTGGCAGAGCCCACAGATATGTTATCATGAGTTACTCAGTCAGGTGAAATTACAGTGGCAGAGCCCACAGATATGTTATCATGAGTCACCCAGTCAGGTGAAATTACAGTGGCAGAGCCAACAGATATGTTATCATGAGTTACTCAGTCAGGTGAAATTACAGTGGCAGAGCCCACAGATATGTTATCATGAGTCACCCAGTCAGGTGAAATTACAGTGGCAGAGCCCACAGATATGTTATCATGAGTCACCCAGTCAGGTGAAATTACAGTGGCAGAGCCAACAGATATGTTATCATGAGTCACCCAGTCAGGTGAAATTACAGTGGCAGAGCCCACAGATATGTTATCATGAGTCACTCAGTCAGGTGAAATTACAGTGGCAGAGCCCACAGATATGTTATCATGAGTTACTCAGTCAGGTGAAATTACAGTGGCAGAACCCACAGATATGTTATCATGAGTTACTCAGTCAGGTGAAATTACAGTGGCAGAGCCAACAGATATGTTATCATGAGTTACTCAGTCAGGTGAAATTACAGTGGCAGAGCCCACAGATATGTTATCATGAGTTACTCAGTCAGGTGAAATTACAGTGGCAGAGCCAACAGATATGTTATCATGAGTTACTCAGTCAGGTGAAATTACAGTGGCAGAGCCAACAGATATGTTATCATGAGTCACCCAGTCAGGTGAAATTACAGTGGCAGAGCCAACAGATATGTTATCATGAGTTACTCAGTCAGGTGAAATTACAGTGGCAGAGCCCACAGATATGTTATCATGAGTCACCCAGTCAGGTGAAATTACAGTGGCAGAGCCAACAGATATGTTATCACGAGTTACCCAGTCAGGTGAAATTACAGTGGCAGAGCCAACAGATATGTTATCATGAGTTACTCAGTCAGGTGAAATTACAGTGGCAGAGCCGACAGATATGTTATCATGAGTTACCCAGTCAGGTGAAATTACAGTGGCCAAGCCAACAGATATATTATCGTGAGTCACCCAGTCAGGTGAAATTACAGTGGCAGAGCCAATAGATATGTTATCATGAGTCACCCAGTCAGGTGAAATTACAGTGGCAGAGCCCACAGATATGTTATCATGAGTTACTCAGTCAGGTGAAATTACAGTGGCAGAGCCCACAGATATGTTATCATGAGTCACCCAGTCAGGTGAAATTACAGTGGCAGAGCCAACAGATATGTTATCATGAGTTACTCAGTCAGGTGAAATTACAGTGGCAGAGCCAACAGATATGTTATCATGAGTTACTCAGTCAGGTGAAATTACAGTGGCAGAGCCCACAGATATGTTATCATGAGTTACTCAGTCAGGTGAAATTACAGTGGCAGAGCCAACAGATATGTTATCATGAGTTACTCAGTCAGGTGAAATTACAGTGGCAGAGCCAACAGATATGTTATCATGAGTCACCCAGTCAGGTGAAATTACAGTGGCAGAGCCAACAGATATGTTATCATGAGTTACTCAGTCAGGTGAAATTACAGTGGCAGAGCCCACAGATATGTTATCATGAGTCACCCAGTCAGGTGAAATTACAGTGGCAGAGCCAACAGATATGTTATCATGAGTTACTCAGTCAGGTGAAATTACAGTGGCAGAGCCAACAGATATGTTATCATGAGTCACCCAGTCAGGTGAAATTACAGTGGCAGAGCCAACAGATATGTTATCACGAGTTACCCAGTCAGGTGAAATTACAGTGGCAGAGCCAACAGATATGTTATCACGAGTCACCCAGTCAGGTGAAATTACAGTGGCCAAGCCAACAGATATATTATCGTGAGTCACCCAGTCAGGTGAAATTACAGTGGCAGAGCCAACAGATATGTTATCACGAGTCACCCAGTCAGGTGAAATTACAGTGGCCAAGCCAACAGATATATTATCGTGAGTCACCCAGTCAGGTGAAATTACAGTGGCAGAGCCAACAGATATGTTATCGTGAGTCACCCAGTCAGGTGAAATTACAGTGGCAGAGCCAACAGATATGTTATCGTGAGTCACCCAGTCAGGTGAAATTACAGTGGCAGAGCCCACAGATATGTTATCATGAGTCACCCAGTCAGGTGAAATTACAGTGGCAGAGCCAACAGATATGTTATCATGAGTTACTCAGTCAGGTGAAATTACAGTGGCAGAGCCCACAGATATGTTATCATGAGTCACCCAGTCAGGTGAAATTACAGTGGCAGAGCCAACAGATATGTTATCATGAGTTACTCAGTCAGGTGAAATTACAGTGGCAGAGCCAACAGATATGTTATCATGAGTTACTCAGTCAGGTGAAATTACAGTGGCAGAGCCAACAGATATGTTATCACGAGTTACCCAGTCAGGTGAAATTACAGTGGCAGAGCCAACAGATATGTTATCATGAGTTACTCAGTCAGGTGAAATTACAGTGGCAGAGCCGACAGATATGTTATCATGAGTTACCCAGTCAGGTGAAATTACAGTGGCAGAGCCAACAGATATGTTATCATGAGTTACTCAGTCAGGTGAAATTACAGTGGCAGAGCCAACAGATATGTTATCATGAGTCACCCAGTCAGGTGAAATTACAGTGGCAGAGCCCACAGATATGTTATCATGAGTCACCCAGTCAGGTGAAATTACAGTGGCAGAGCCAACAGATATGTTATCATGAGTCACTCAATCAGGTGAAATTACAGTGGCAGAGCCCACAGATATGTTATCATGAGTTACCCAGTCAGGTGAAATTACAGTGGCAGAGCCAACAGATATGTTATCATGAGTTACTCAGTCAGGTGAAATTACAGTGGCAGAGCCAACAGATATGTTATCATGAGTTACTCAGTCAGGTGAAATTACAGTGGCAGAGCCAACAGATATGTTATCATGAGTTACTCAGTCAGGTGAAATTACAGTGGCAGAGCCCACAGATATGTTATCATGAGTTACCCAGTCAGGTGAAATTACAGTGGCAGAGCCCACAGATATGTTATCATGAGTTACTCAGTCAGGTGAAATTACAGTGGCAGAGCCAACAGATATGTTATCATGAGTTACCCAGTCAGGTGAAATTACAGTGGCAGAGCCAACAGATATGTTATCATGAGTTACTCAGTCAGGTGAAATTACAGTGGCAGAGCCCACAGATATGTTATCATGAGTTACTCAGTCAGGTGAAATTACAGTGGCAGAGCCAACAGATATGTTATCATGAGTCACCCAGTCAGGTGAAATTACAGTGGCAGAGCCAACAGATATGTTATCACGAGTCACTCAGTCAGGTGAAATTACAGTGGCAGAGCCCACAGATATGTTATCATGAGTCACTCAGTCAGGTGAAATTACAGTGGCAGAGCCCACAGATATGTTATCATGAGTTACTCAGTCAGGTGAAATTACAGTGGCAGAGCCCACAGATATGTTATCATGAGTTACCCAGTCAGGTGAAATTACAGTGGCAGAGCCAACAGATATGTTATCATGAGTTACTCAGTCAGGTGAACCATAGAGACGTGTCATTAGCACGTCCTTGGGAGACAGGAGTGAGAGAAAGCAGAGCTTCTAGAATGATAATGTTCCATCAATGTTTGTTTAATGGTTTGGAACTGAGAGTTTGAGATGAATGAAACGCAATAAGGCGCTACGCTTCCGGTGTTTATTATTTGTTCAATATCAATAGAAGCGCTGCAGGGCATTTATCACTTTAACATTACGTTTTGACTTCATCATTTCACTCCTCCGGCTGTGATGATTTATGCAGCCATGTGTCGTTCCTCTCTTCGTACTAGAATGTCTTGTTTCCCAAAGCCTTTTTCTAAACCACCACCTTCAGCTTCTTTAAAAGCACATTCATTCAGAGCTCCAGAATTCTAGGCCTCACAGTAATCCACTAGGACTCCATATTTTAAATGAAGTGGGCTTGGAGGATGCTATTCTACCTACTGCCTTTTTCCTGTTCAATTTCATTTGTACAATTTACTGAGCTGCTGCCAGACTTAGCAGACTCTCTTTGCTACACTGCTGTGCTGTGCAAGAGAAAACCATGCACTTTGTTGAGCGAGTTATAATTGTAGAGCTGTGTTAGTGCGATGGAGAGGAATACTAGTGTATTTGTGTGTTCTGTCACTAAGCACCTTGAGCCATGGGACAGAATAAGGAAGCTGCCGTTAGTGCTGTTACCTTCATTAGAGGACTCTCTCCATCTCTTAAATACCGCAGCTGCATTGGTTTCACACAGACACACACACCATCATTGCCAGTGGTTAGGCTGCAGTCAGGTTGTCTGTGTAGTAGTAGTAGTGGGAGGGGGTGTGTGGGACAGCTGTAGTCCTCACAAATCACCTGGAGAAATATATCTTCCATATCTTGTCTCTTTTCTCTCTCCCTCTCTACTCTCCTCTCTCTCCTCTCTACTCTCCTCTCTCTTCTCTCCTCTCTCTTCTCTCCTCTCTCTACTCCCTCTACTCTCCTCTCTCTCCTCTCTACTCTCCTCTCTCTACTCTCCTCTCTCTCCTCTCTCTACTCCCTCTACTCTCCTCTCCTCTCTACTCTCCTCTCTACTCTCCTCTCTACTCTCCTATCTCTACTCTCCTCTCTCTACTCTCCTCTCTCTACTCTCCTCTCTCTACTCCCTCCTCTCCTCTCTCTACTCTCCTCTCTACTCTCCTCTCTCTCCTCTCCTCTCTCTCCTCTCCTCTCTCTCCTCTCCTCTCTCTACTCTCCTCTCTCTACTCTACTCTCCTCTCTACTCTCCTCTCTTTACTCTCCTCTCTACTCTCCTCTCTCTACTCCCTCTCTACTCTCCTCTCTCTACTCCCTCTCTCTACTCCCTCTCTACTCCTCTCTCTACTCCCTCTCTCCTCTCTCTACTCTCCTCTCCTCTCTCTACTCTCCTCTCTCTACTCTACTCTCTCTCCTCTCCTCTCTCTACTCCCTCTACTCTCCTCTCTCTACTCTCCTCTCTCTACTCTCCTCTCCTCTCTACTCTCCTCTCTCTACTCCCTCTCTACTCTCCTCTCTCTACTCCCTCTCTACTCTCCTCTCTCTACTCCCTCTCTCCTCTCTCTACTCTACTCTCTCTCCTCTCCTCTCTCTACTCTCCTCTCTCTACTCCCTCTACTCTCCTCTCTCTACTCCCTCTCTCCTCTCCTCTCTCTACTCTCCTCTCTCCTCTCCTCTCTCTACTCTCCTCTCTCTACTCTCCTCTCCTCTCTCTACTCTCCTCTCTCTACTCTCCTCTCCTCTCTCTACTCTCCTCTCTACTCTCCTCTCTCTACTCCCTCTCTACTCTCCTCTCTCTACTCCCTCTCTACTCTCCTCTACTCTACTCCCTCTACTCTCCTCTCTCTACTCTCTACTCTTCTCTCTCTACTCTCCTCTCTCTACTCCCTCTACTCTCCTCTCTCTACTCTCCTCTCTCTCCTCTCTACTCTCTCTCCTCTCCTCTCTCTACTCTCCTCTCTCTACTCCCTCTACTCTCTCTCCTCTCTCTACTCTCTCTCCTCTCTCTCTCTCTCTACTCTACTCTCTCTCCTCTCTCTACTCCCTCTACTCTCCTCTCTCTACTCTCCTCTCTCTACTCCCTCTACTCTCCTCTCTCTACTCTCTCTACTCCATCTACTCTCCTCTCTACTCTCCTCTCTCTACTCTCCTCTCTCTACTCTCCACTCTCTACTCTCCTCTCTCTACTCTCCTCTCTACTCTCTTTTCTCTACTCCCTCTACTCTCTCTCTCTACTCTCCTCTCTACTCTCCTCTCTCTACTCTCCTCTCTCTACTCTCCTCTCTCTACTCTCTCTCTCTACTCCCTCTACTCTCCTCTCTCTTACTCTCCTCCCTCTACTCCTCTCTCTACTCCTCTCTCTCTACTCTCCTCTCTACTCTCCTCTCTACTCTCCTCTCTCTACTCCCTCTACTCTCCTCTCTCTACTCCCTCTACTCTCCTCTCTCTACTCCCTCTACTCTCTACTCTCCTCTCTCTACTCTCTCTACTCTCCTCTCTCTACTCTCCTCTCTCTACTCTACTCTCCTCTCTTACTCCCTCTACTCTCTACTCTCCTCCCTCTCTACTCTCCTCTCTCTACTCTCCTCTCTCTACTCTCCTCTCTCTACTCCCTCTACTCTCCTCTCTCTACTCTCCTCTCTCTACTCCCTCTACTCTCCTCTCTCTACTCTCCTCTCTCTACTCCCTCTACTCTCCTCTCTCTCTCTCTCTCTCTACTCCCTCTACTCTCCTCTCTCTACTCTCCTCTCTCTACTCCCTCTCCTCTCTACTCTCCTCTCTCTACTCTCCTCTCTCTACTCTCCTCTCTCTACTCTCTCTACTCTCCTCTCTCTACTCTCCTCTCTCTACTCCCTCTACTCTCCTCTCTCTACTCTCCTCTCTCTACTCCCTCTACTCTCCTTCCTCTACTCTCCTCTCTCTACTCTCCTCTCTACTCTCCTTCCTCTACTCTCCTCTCTCTACTCTCCTCTCTACTCTCCTCTCTCTACTCTCCTCTCTCCTCTCTCTACTCTCCTCTCTACTCCCTCTACTCTCCTCTCTCTACTCTACTCCCTCTACTCTCCTCTCTCTTCTCTCTACTCTCCTCTCTCTACTCTACTCCCTCTACTCTCCTCTCTCTACTCCCTCTACTCTCCTCTCTCTTCTCTCTACTCCCTCTACTCTCCTCCCTCTACTCTCCTCTCTCTACTCCCTCTACTCTCCTCTCTCTACTCTCCTCTCTCTACTCCCTCTACTCTCCTCTCTCTACTCTCCTCTCTCTACTCCCTCTACTCTCCTCTCTCTACTCTCCTCTCTCTACTCTACTCTCTCTACTCTACTCCCTCTACTCTCCTCTCTCTTCTCTCTACTCTCCTCTCTCTACTCTACTCCCTCTACTCTCCTCTCTCTACTCTCCTCTCTCTACTCCCTCTACTCTCCTCTCTCTACTCTC
Source organism: Salvelinus alpinus (assembly GCF_045679555.1). Lineage (NCBI taxonomy): Eukaryota > Metazoa > Chordata > Actinopteri > Salmoniformes > Salmonidae > Salvelinus > Salvelinus alpinus. The sequence continues at coordinate 80,967,596 of NC_092089.1, read as the reverse complement.
CTCTCTCTACTCCCTCTACTCCTCTCTCTACTCTCCTCTCTCTACTCTCCTCTCTCTACTCTCCTCTCTCTACTCTACTCCCTCTACTCTCCTCTCTCTACTCCCTCTACTCTCCTCTCTCTACTCTCCTCTCTCTACTCCCTCTACTCTCCTCTCTCTACTCTCCTCTCTCTACTCCCTCTACTCTCCTCTCTCTACTCGCCTCTACTCTACTCCCGCTACTCTCCTCTCTCTTCTCTCTACTCTCCTCTCTCTACTCTACTCCCTCTACTCTCCTCTCTCTACTCCCTCTACTCTCCTCTCTCTACTCTCCTCTCTCTACTCTCCTCTCTCTACTCTCCTCTCTCTACTCCCTCTACTCTCCTCTCTCTACTCTCCTATCTCTACTCCCTCTACTCTACTCCCTCTACTCTCCTCTCTCTACTCCTCTCTCTACTCCCTCTACTCTCCTCTCTCTACTCTCCTCTCTCTACTCCCTCTACTCTCCTCTCTCTACTCCCTCTACTCTCCTCTCTCTACTCTCCTCTCTCTTCTCTACTCCCTCTACTCTCCTCTCTCTACTCTCCTCTCTCTCCTCCCTCTACTCTCCTCTCTCTCCTCTCCTCTCTACTCTCTCTACTCTACTCCCTCTACTCTCCTCTCTCTACTCCCTCTACTCTCCTCTCTCTACTCTCCTCTCTCTACTCCCTCTACTCTCCTCTCTCTCCTCTCCTCTCTACTCTCTCTACTCTACTCCCTCTACTCTCCTCTCTCTACTCCCTCTGCTCTCCTCTCTCTCCTCTCCTCTCTCTACTCTCCTCTCTCTACTCTCCTCTCCTCTCTCTACTCTCCTCTCTCTACTCTCCTCTCTCTACTCCACTCCCTCTACTCTCCTCTCTCTTCTCTCTACTCTACTCTCTCTACTCTACTCCCTCTACTCTCCTCTCTCTACTCCCTCTACTCTCCTCTCTCTACTCCCTCTACTCTCTTCTCTCTACTCTACTCTACTCCCTCTACTCTCCTCTCTCTACTCCCTCTACTCTCCTCTCTCTACTCTCCTCTCTCTACTCCCTCTACTCTCCTCTCTCTCCTCTCCTCTCTACTCTCTCTACTCTCCTCTCTACTCTCTCTACTCTACTCCCTCTACTCTCCTCTCTCTACTCCCTCTACTCTCCTCTCTCTCCTCTCCTCTCCTCCCTCTCCTCTCCTCTCTCTCCTCCCTCTACTCTCTCTACTCTATTCCCTCTACTCTCCTCTCTCTACTCTCTCTACTCTATTCCCTCTACTCTCCTCTCTCTACTCCCTCTACTCTCCTCTCTCTACTCTAATCTCGCCACTTCCTTGTACGCTCTCAATTTGCCTTCATTGGCATGTCATAACAAGGTACATATTGCCAAAGCATTACAATATTAGCATAATTAAAATAATAATAATCAATATTGTCAACTCTCTACAAAAGTCACAAAGTAAAGTAGGACAAATAATATTCATCTGGCACCCACACTGTTTAATTACATGCATACATTTATACATTATACATTACTTCTTCATCTTGTTTTTATTTCAATTAAAAACTGTATTCTCTTTTTTTTCTTTAACCTTTATTTAACTAGGCAAGTCAGTTAAGAACAAGTTGTTATTTACAATGCCGGTCTACCTCTGGGGAAGTTAACAATGTTAAACTACAAATATCAACTTTAAAACGTTGTCCGTCCAGGAAACAAACGTGTCTCAACGTCCCTCTCCTGTCAGAGGTGGTGTTGTTATTGAAACCCATAGTCCAAGGGGGGACATTATTTCGCTCCATTTTATTTACTTTTAAATAATGAATGACTATTGAGGAAAATAATTCTGAAGAAATTCACCATAGCCAAGGTTGACCACTAACTGTGTTCCTTCTGAACCAGTGAACTGAGTAGCCAGACACTCAGTACTAAACTTGCCCTGTACTGAACTCCATCTATAATCCAGAAAGGCTGCTTGTGTTTTGCTGGAGACTTCTGTCTGTGAGATCTGATCCACAGTCAGTTCAGAACTTTATTAACACACCACGCCTTTATCTGTGTTAATGGTGGTCAAACAGCTGAGAGACTAGATGGCTTTAGAGAGACATTACAGGTGGTTACCATTGTTATTGTACGAGGATATTATACAGTAGGTTACACAGAATGCTTTCCTGGTCTCCAGGAGGCCCACAAACAGCCACACACACATCACACACACACTAACAGCACACGCACACTTAAAGACTTTGTTACTAGATCGGCTTGTACCTTTGAACTAATCCACCTGGATTTTCTACTGATTCTCCATCATGTGAGGGATTGAACTTCATCCTCTCCTCTGTTTTTCTTCTGATGGAGCTCTCTCTCTCTCTCTCTGTCTCTCTCCTGTCTCTCTCTCTCTGTCTCTCTCTGTCTCTGTCTCTCTTTGTCTCTGTCTCTCTTTGTCTCTGTCTGTCTCTGTCTCTCACTCGCTCGGTCTCTCTCGCTCAGTCGGTCTCTCTCTGTCTCTCTCGGTCGGTTTCGCTCGGTCGGTTTCGCTCGGTCGGTCTCTCTCTGTCGGTCTCTCTGTCGGTCTCTCTCTCTCTCGGTCTCTCTCTCTGTCGGTCTCTCTCTCTCTCGGTCTCTCTCTCTCTCGGTCTCTCTCTCTCTCTCGGTCTCTCTCTCTCTCGGTCTCTCTCTCTCTCGGTCTCTCTCGGTCTCGCTCTCTCTCTCGGTCTCTCTCTCTCGGTCTCTCTCTCTGTCGCTCTGTCAGTCGGTCTCTCGCTCGGTCGGTCGGTCTCTCGCTCGGTCGGTCGGTCTCTCGCTCGGTCGGTCGGTCTCTCGCTCGGTCGGTCTCTCGCTCGGTCGGTCTCTCGCTCGCTCGGTCTCTCTCTCGCTCTGTCTCTCTCTCGCTCGGTCTCTCGATCGGTCGGTCTCTCTCTCGGTCAGCCTTGGTCTCTCGGTCGGCCTCCGTCTCGGTCGGTCTTGGTATCTCTCTCGGTCGGTCTCTCTCTCCCTCGGTCTCTCTCTCTCGGTTAGTCGGTCTCTCTGTCGGTCGGTGTCGGTCTCTCTCTCTCTGTCGGTCTCTCTCTCTCTGTCGGTCTCTCTCTCTCTCTCTGTCGGTCTCTCTCTCTCTCTGTCGGTCTCTCTCTCTCTGTCGGTCTCTCTCTCTCTGTCGGTCTCTCTCTCTCTGTCGGTCTCGGTCTCTCTGTCGGTCTCTTTCTCTGTCGGTCTCTCTCTGTCGGTCTCTCTGTCGGTCTTGCTCGCTCTGTCGGTCGCTCGCTCGCTCTCTCTCTCGGTCGGTCGCTCTCTCTCGGTCGCTCTCTCGGTCGGTCTCGCTCTCTCGGTTGGTCTCTCTCTCGCTCTGTCGGTCGCTCTCTCGGTCGGTCGGTCGCTCATCTACTCTCAAAGAATTGAAAATGATATGCCTTGGCAGCAGCTAATGGGGATCCGTAATAAATACAAATACATCTCAATGGCCCAGAAAGAAAGAGATTAGCTTTACATTACAGTAGGATTTATCATGCTTTTTATAATAAAAACTTTATTGAAGACACAGGTCCAGACTAAAATTAGGACCATATGGAATCTTCTAGGGCTTTCCGTCCTCTGTTTCCTCATACTGTTTTCATTCTTTCTCTTTCACTCGGAGTGGGGACTTCCCCAACAACCATTTATTATCCAAGACATTGACACATTAATCAGCAGTCTTGATTAGATGTATTTTCTCTGTGGTACGCAACACCACCTGCCACCAAGTCATTGCATCGTCAGTCTGTCTAGAGCCAAGTAGCTACAGGGAGATGAGGCTCAGTCAACTTAAATAAATAAAATGCTGTGGAGATGGACAGGGTCTAAAGAGGCACAAACGTCATTTCAACGTCTTTTCCACTTTCGTTCAACGTAATTTAATTGAAATGATGTGGAAACAACATTGATTTAACCAGTGTGTTCCCAGTGGGTTGTTTTGTGAAGACAGGGTACAGTACTTCACTATGGGGACATGGGACAGAAAATACTTCACTATGGGGACATTGTGCTGTATAGACTTCACTATGGGGACATGGTACTGTAGAGTCTTCACTATGGGGACATGGTACTGTGGAGACTTCACTATGGGGACATGGTACTGTGGAGACTTCACTATGGGGTCATGGTACTGTGGAGACTTCACTATGGGGTCATGGTACTGTGGAGACTTCACTATGGGGTCATGGTACCGTGGAGACTTCACTATGGGGTCATGGTACTGTGGAGACTTCACTATGGGGACATGGTACTGTAGAGTCTTCACTATGGGGACATGGTACTGTGGAGACTTCACTATGGGGTCATGGTACTGTGGAGACTTCACTATGGGGACATGGTACTGTAGAGACTTGACTCTGGGGACATGGTACTGTAAAGACTTCACTATGAGGACATGGAACTGTAGAGACTTCACTATGAGGACATGGAACTGTAGAGACTTCACTATGGGAACATGGAACTGTAGAGACTTCACTATGAGGACATGGTACTGTAGAGACTTCACTATGAGGACATGGAACTGTAGAGACTTCACTATGGGAACATGGAACTGTAGAAACTTCACTATGAGGGCATGGAACTGTAAAGACTTCACTATGAGGACATGGAACTGTAGAGACTTCACTATGGGAACATGGAACTGTAGAGACTTCACTATGAGGACATGGTACTGTGGGGACTTCACTATGGGGACATGGTACTGTGGATACTTCACTATGGGGACATGGTACTGTAGAGACTTCACTATGGGGACATGGTACTGTAGAGACTTCACTATGGGGACATGGAACTGTAGAGACTTCACTATGGGGACATGGTACTGTAGAGACTTCACTATGGGGACATGGGACTGTGGGGAAATGGGACTGTGGGGACATTGTACTGTGGAGACTTCACAATGGGGACATGTCTAGTGGGGAGATAGATTGTCTTGTGGATACGCTGCCTCTTCTAGTCCTCACAGGAGAGAACTAGCTGCCTTATAGGAACAAGGTTTCTGTGGCGTCTCCACTATAAGGACTTGTTGTCGTCCCAACTGCAGAAGCACTGCATAACACTAATGAGACTTAATATTCTCTCTCCACAACGATGATGTCATTGATTTGTTTGTTTGGATTTTGATTAGAGTTGTGATTGGACAGAGTGCTTTCGACACACTGCAGTGTATGAGGCTAAGGAAGATGTGTGAACAGGCCTGACACACACAAATTCCCACGGGAATGCGTTAGTCTGCAACACACACTCCCCTCTGAATTGATTTAGCCTGACACACACCCCTCTGAATACATAAACAAGCTCTAGGGAAGGTTCCCTGGGGATTCATACAGTTATGTATGTTATAACCTCAACAACCACTGCACGCACACACACACACTGTGTATGTAGTCTTACTGTCATCACCTTTTGAACTATTTATGCAATATTCTAATAGAAGTAGCGAGCAAGTGTTTTGGTCTCTTAGGTTTTTACCTGATGAATTATTTATACTATTGATTTTGTACTAGTAGAAGCAGTAGGTTTAAGAAGCTTCTTGTGTTTCTGGCTTGAACATTTATTTGCCTGCATTAATAGTTAAGAAAAAGAAAACCCAAGTTTATGTTCTTCTTCCACTAGAAGCTTTTGGCCCCTCTGTATCTCTGGCATTGCTGAGTTAATGTTGGGGAGCTGTAAGTAGTTTCCAAGCTCTGCTCTGCTTTGTGCTGCCGGTGCTGTTGGCAGAGTGAGGACTGATAGAGACACAGAGAGAGAGATCTGTAGCTGCACATTTATAGCCTGGGAGAAGTAGACTAGATTTCTGATAGCGAGGAGTAGAGAGAGGGAGATCTTTGGCAGAGGAAAAGAGAGAGGGATATGTCTTTCAGGAGCATGGAGAGAGATCTATGACTGAGTTGAAAGAGGGGTGTCTTTGGCAGGGAAGTAGTGTGAGTTCTCTTTTAGAAGTGTGTAGAGGGATCATTTTTATTTGAAAACTAGAGCCTGACCAATATATCTGATATTATTGGCCAATGTTGGCCTTTTACCAATATATCGATATTGGATGATAATTCTGTCGATGACCGATATTCATTAAATATGATGACAAAAGTGAGTCATGATTATCTGAACACTTGTGGCCATGCTCATGATGTCGTTATCGTTGTCATGTAAAACCATTTTTAAAGTGTTTCTTTGACAATTGCTCTTTTGGATGGCAATTAATGAACTCTGTGTGCAAAAATGTAACTTTAATTTCCCTGTTAAACACTATATGGGCAGCACCACCCTCCCTGAAGTGGACTGTATATTCTTAAGGTTTTCTTATCACGATGTGTTCTCTCTCCCAGGTGCTTGTAAGGACACAGATGACAGACAGGTAGGATTCCAGTTCAGGTGGAATTCAGACCAAGGTAGGTGTAATTTTTAGTGTGTTCAATTATGGTGTTGTTCAGGGTGAATTTGTATGTGTTTCTGACAGTCCCCTCTGTCTCAATCGCTCTCTCGGTCGATCGGTCTCGCTCTCTCTCGGTCGATCGGTCTCTCTCTCTCTCGGTCGATCGGTCTCTCTCTCTCTCGGTTGATCGGTCTCTCTCTCTCTCGGTCGATCCGTCTCTCTCGGTCTCTCGGTTGGTCTCTCGGTTGGTCTCTCCCTCTGTCGCTCTCTCTGTCTGTTTCTCTCTCGGTCGGTCTCTCTCTCTCTCTCTTGGTTGGTCGGTCTCTCTCTCTCGGTCGATCGGTCTCTCTCTCTCGGTCGGTCTCGGTCGATCGGTCTCTCTCGGTTGGTCTCTCTCTGTCAGTCTCTCTCTGTTGGTCTCGGTCGGTCGGTTTCTCGATCTCTCTCGGTCGGTCGCTCTCTCGGTCGGTCAGTCGGTTGCTTTCTCTCTCTCTCGGTCTCTCTTTCTCTCTCTCTCGGTCTCTTTCTCTCACGGTCAGTCTCTGTCTCGGTCGGTCTCTCTCTCTCGGTCGGTCTCTCTCTCTCGGTCGGTCTCTCTCGGTCGGTCTCTCTCGGTCGGTCTCTCGCTCTCGGTCGGTCTTGGTATCTCTCTCGGTCGGTCTCTCTCTCTCGGTCGGTCTCGGTCGATCGGTCTCTCTCTCTCGGTTGGTCTCTCTCTGTCAGTCTCTCTCTCTGTCGGTCTCGGTCGGTCGGTTTCTCGATCTCTCTCGGTCGGTCGCTCTCTCGGTCGGTCAGTCGGTTGCTTTCTCTCTCTCTCGGTCTCTTTCTCTCCCGGTCGGTCTCTGTCTCGGTCGGTCTCTCTCTCTCGGTCGGTCTCTCTCTCTCGGTCGGTCTTTCTCTCTCGGTCGGTCTCTCGCTCTCGGTCGGTCTTGGTATCTCTCTCGGTCGGTCTCTCGCTCTCGGTCGGCCTCAGTCTCTCTCTCTCTCGCTCTCGGTCGGTCTTGGTATCTCTCTCGGTCGGTTGCTCTCTGTCGGTTGCTCTCGGTCGGTTGCTCTCTGTCGGTTGCTCTCGGTCGGTTGCTTTCTCGGTCGGTTGCTTTCTCGGTCGGTTGCTTTCTCGGTCGGTTGCTCTGTCGGTCTCGGTCGGTCGGTCGGTCTCTCTCGGTCGGTCTCTCGGTCGGTCGCTCTCTCTCTCTCCCGGTCGGTCGCTCTCTCTCTCTCTCCTGGTCGGTCGCTCTCTCTCTCTCCCGGTCGGTCGGTCGCTCTCTCCCGGTCGGTCGGTCGCTCTCTCTCTCTCCCGGTCGGTCGGTCGCTCTCTCTCTCTCCTGGTCGGTCGCTCTCTCTCTCTCCCGGTCGGTCGGTCGCTCTCTCTCTCTCCCGGTCGGTCGCTCTCTCTCTCTCCCGGTCGGTCGCTCTCGGTCGGTCGCTCTCGGTCAGTCGCTCTCGGTCGGTCTCTCTCGGTCTCTCCCTCTCTCGGTCTCTCCCTCTCTCGGTCTCTCCCTCTCTCGGTCTCTCTCTCGGTTGGTCGGTCTCTCCCTCTCTCTCGGTTGGTCGGTCTCTCCCTCTCTCTCGGTTGGTCGGTCTCTCTCTCTCTCTCGGTCGCTCTCTCTCTCGGTCGCTCGCTCTCTCTCGGTCGCTCGCTCTCTCTCGGTCGGTATTCTTAGGGTTTTCTTATCACAATGTGTTCTCTCCCAGGTGCTTGTAAGGACACAGATGACAGACAGGTAGGATTCCAGTTGAGGTGGTTTAAAAATGCTGATTCACAGGAACGGCACAGTGTATGGGTTAAGGCACTTTAAGGTATGGCTTGTCAAATGTTTTAACCAAGAGAGTGTGGTTCTGAAAAGGGGGAAATTAAATGCAATACTAAATGGCAGGTTTAAGCTTAATACAACCTCAAATTACGAAGGCTATGAACAATAATATGGCTACAATAGATAGACAATACAGCCTAATAACATGGCTGCTACTTCACTAATGAAAGATCAGAGGGGTGCAGCCATACATTACTACCGAGCAGCACCATCATCCTCACACAACTGCATGAACTTGTATACTGAACAATAATCTAAACGTAACGGTGCTTGAGGTGTCACTACAGACCCGTGTTTGATCCCAGGCTGTAACAACCGGCGTGATCAGGAGTCCCATAGAGTGGCACACAATTGCCCCAGCGTTGTCCGGGTTGGGGAGGGTTTGGCCGGGGGGGGCTTTACTTGGCTCATCGTTCTCTAGCGACTCCTTGTGGCGGGCAGGGCACCTGCAGGCTGACTTCGGTCATCAGTTGAGCAGTGTTTCCGCCGACACATTGGTCTGGCTTCCAGGTTAAGCAGGAGGGTGTTATGAAGTGTGGTTTGGAGGGTCATGTTTCGAAGGACGCATGACTCGACCTTCGCCTCTCCCGCGCCCATTGGGAAGTTGCAGCGATGAGACAAGATCGTAATTTAATCGCAGTTGAATATCACAAAATTGTGGAGAAAAAGGGGGTAAAATACAAATAATTTGAATAAAAAAATGTTGGTCCCATATTTCATGAGCTGAAATAAGATATCCCAGACATTTTCCATACGCACAAAAAGCTTATTTCTCAAATGTTGTGCACAAATGTGTTCACATCCCTGTTAGTGAGTATTTCTCCTTTGCCAAGATAATCCATCCACTTGACAGGTGTGGCATATCAGTAAGCTGATTAAACCGCATGGTCATTACACAGGTGCATCTTGTGCTGAGGACAATAAAAGTCCACTCTAAAATGTGCATTTTCAAATCTAATTTTATTGGTCACATACTGTACATGTACAGTGAGGGAAAAAAGTATTTGATCCCCTGCTGATTTTGTACGTTTGCCCACTGACAAAGAAATTATCCGTCTATAATTTTAATGGTAGGTTTATTTGAACAGTGAGAGACAGAATAACAACAACAAAAATCCTGAAAAACGCATGTCAAAAATGTTATACATTGATTTGCATTTTAATGAGGGAAATAAGTATTTGACCCCCTCTCAATCAGAAAGATTTCTGGCTCCCAGGTGTCATTTATACAGGTAACGAGCTGAGATTAGGAGCACACTCTTAAAGGGAGTGCTCCTAATCTCAGTTTGTTACCTGTATAAAAGACACCTGTCCACAGAAGCAATCAATCAATCAGATTCCAAACTCTCCACCATGGCCAAGACCAAAGAGCTCTCCAAGGATGTCAGGGACAAGATTGTAGACCTACATAAGGCTGGATTTGGCTACAAGACCATCGCAAAGCAGCTTGGTGAGAAGGTGACAACAGTTGGTGCGATTATTCGCAAATGGAAGAAACACAAAATAACTGTCAATCTCCCTCGGCTTGGGGCTCCATGCAAGATCTCACCTCGTGGAGTTGCAATGATCATGAGAACGGTGAGGAATCAGCCCAGAACTACACGGGAGGATCTTGTCAATGATCTCAAGGCAGCTGGGACCATAGTCACCAAGAAAACAATTGGTAACACACTACGCCGTGAAGGACTGAAATCCTGCAGCGCCCGCAAGGTCCCCCTGCTCAAGAAAGCACATATATATGCCCGTCTGAAGTTTGCCAATGAATATCTGAATGATTCAGAGGACAACTGGGTGAAAATGTTGTGGTCAGATGAGACCAAAATGGAGCTCTTTGGCATCAACTCAACTCGCCGTGTTTGGAGGAGGAGGAATGCTGCCTATGACCCCAAGAACACCATCCCCACCGTCAAACATGGAGGTGGAAACATTATGCTTTGGGGGTGTTTTTCTGCTAAGGGGACAGGACAACTTCACCGCATCAAAGGGACGATGGACGGGGCCATGTACCGTCAAATCTTGGGTGAGAACCTCCTTCCCTCAGCCAGGGCATTGAAAATGGGTCATGGATGGGTATTCCAGCATGACAATGACCCAAAACACACGGCCAAGGCAACAAAGGAGTGGCTCAAGAAGAAGCACATTAAGGTCCTGGAGTGGCCTAGCCAGTCTCCAGACCTTAATCCCATAGAAAATCTGTGGAGGGAGCTGAAGGTTCGAGTTGCCAAACGTCAGCCTCGAAACCTTAATGACTTGGAGAAGATCTGCAAAGAGGAGTGGGACAAAATCCCTCCTGAGATGTGTGCAAACCTGGTGGCCAACTACAAGAAACGTCTGACCTCTGTGATTGCCAACAAGGGTTTTGCCACCAAGTACTAAGTCATG